>NC_142379.1:5972500-6092500 GCF_059441005.1 Hippichthys cyanospilos
TGCAACTCATCCAATGCCATTGACGACTATCGACGTCAAAAATCTATTACTGGGCTCCAATGCTATAGAAGATTTATTTTAATTAAGCTTGCAGTGAGTGAGTTTCTACACTCCTGGAAAATTGAAAATGGAAAAAAAATGGTATTAGCTCATTTACTGTAGTTTTCATTGGTTGCGGTCGGCTAGGGTGAAAAAAAATTGCTAAGCCCTGTTTCCTAACCATCTTCCCTCCCATTTAAACAGTAAAAAAAAAAAAGAGAAAAAAAAAAGCAGTGACTTTGCTATAGGCACTAAAAGACGTCATCTCAACGGTCACATTGGTTATGTTTGATGAACGCGATGCGTTTAGGCACAGTTCGGAGTGCGGACGAGCCGTGACGCTAACAACAGTATCCAGTGTGTTTGCACGCAAGTGTAGAAGCAAGGCAATCTACAGACGTGACCGTTTAAAAAAAAAAAAAAAAAAAGGCCTATCTGTCGTCATCTCATTTGTCTGCCGAAATTTGGATCCAAATCGTGCATAGCGTTGCAGGCTTCTCGTTTCCGACGGTTCCGTGGTCGGCGTTATCCCAGCTGGTCCTCGTACTGCTTTCGGAAACAGTCGCCGGCGGGGAAGAAGTCCCAGCAGCGCTCCTGGTACATCTTCCAAACGTACGACTCCTAAAAAAAAATCAAACGCGGCTCAAAAATTCTGGGAAATGCAAGTTAGGACGTGGTTGGCTGACCTGGCCCGTGTGCTCCGTTTCGTCCTTGTTGATGAGATACATCAGGAAGAACCTGCGAGACCACGACGAGGGAATAATTAACACACGCTGGTTAAAAACTTAAAAGGAATATGAGCTGCATTTAAAAAAATGGGATTGAATATGGTGTGAATATGACCATTTTTATGTTATTTAGAGTCAAGTTTTTTTTTAATGTTAAAAAGGATACAGTTTTAGGTATACTTTTTTAGATAGTAATCATATTTAGCATCTGAGTGGGGGGTGCAAAAAGTTTTCTCTTTTTCTCCGTTTTAGACTAACCTGTAACCTGTATAAACGCTGTAAAAAGTCAAAACGAAGTTGTTGAAAGTTAATTTATATTGCTTTTTGCTTTTGTTAATATTAAACAGGATACAGTTTAAGGTAGACTAAAATTTTTATGGGGGGGATATTTTCAAAAATATATTCCTTTAGCTGGGCTAAAGGAATGACTAAAAAGGGCTTATACTAAATGAATTACGCACTAAAGTAAACAATTACTTTTGTACTTTTTCTACTTTTTAATTTTAGTACTTAAGTAACCAACATTTAGTTAGGGTTAGTTTAGTTTAGGTACGAAAGTAATAATTTAGTACCTAAAGTAATGAATTTCTAACCATTAATTGATTACTTAAGTACATTTAGTACCAATTACTTAAATGTTAAATTAACAATGAAATTAATTACTTTAGGTAAAGTAATAAATTACTTTAGTAGTAGACTACCCAAAGTAATTGATCACTTTAGTGCTTAATTTATCTAGTAACAAACATTTTTAGACACTCCTTTATCAAAAAAAAAATTGAAAACCAAAATAAGAAATATATTTATAAGTACCTGGGATTGAATGATTTGATTGGATAAAAATAAATAAATAATTGGTCTCAGCGGTTCTAAATTGCGGGTACATGGCTTGCCTCAATTTGGGGATTGCGGACTGCGTTGGTAAATAATCACACTCATACGGATACGGTTGACTCAAAAATATGAAAAATCTCTCACATGTAGTTGGCCAAGTTGTGTTCCTCTAAAGTGTGCGTCTCAAATCCGTGCGGCGTCGTGTCAAAGTAGTCGCTCCCGATCCCGCAGATGAAGCACTTGGTCTGCGGGAGAGACGAGAGACGAGACGCCGCGTCAAACGCAAGACCGTGTTCATGCGAGAGACTGCAGGCAAAGAACACAATCGGTGTCAAAGCAACTCATGCATCCGCTCACGCACCCTCCCCCTCCCCCACATGTACGTCTCCGCACAGCTCTCTCACTCACATCCATAAACATACTGACCTCACGGTCAGATAGAGGGACTAAATCTGCTTCAGTTCTAAGCAAAAGAACCTTTGTTTGCGGCTGAACAAGACCGAGTATTAACAGGCTGTTGGATGGCTTTAGACTCCACGCTGAGACTGCGTATGGGAGTGTTATTGCAATATATCGAGTAGGCGTTGCCGTAAAGTGATGATCTTTTGAAAAAACAAACAAACAAATCACTGAGGACTGACTCCGCAAAAAATAACGAAAGGAAGCCAGCGGTAAGTTGCGTCAACTCACCTCCATATCCTCCCTGACCTGCTCCTGCTGGTCTCTCAGTTCCCCGAACGCATCAATGATCAAACCTGGAAGATCACAAATGGGATCGTTAAAATAACAATTGAATAAAAAGACTTTTCACACTGCGCTTAGTTTCCTTAGAAGCACCACACTGAAGTTCCTACCCTGAATGATAGCCAGCAGGATGACGATGACGAAGAAGAAGAAGGTGATGTCGAAGACCACTCGGTAGAGCTCGTATTCGTCCCCGGCCGGGTCCTCGATCTCGTCTCCGATGCCGCCGCCGGCCCGCACGCCGACGTACATGTGGAACAGGTAGCACTGCCAAGGGAAAGGAGCCAGGACACTCAACATGAATAATAAACAACATCTTCGTTTGGCTAGCTATGTTAGCTGCTAACCCACAAACGTAAACACAGAAGACCAAAATTCACATTCAACGGCAATTATAAATCACCATTTTTAAACTAATTTTTTTGACGATTTACAATTCTTTATTGAGATTTTAGACAACTCTCTCCCCATAAATAATTCTCAATAAAATAACATAACAACCAGTACACATTTGAGTCAGCTTGGTTTGTTCAAATGTGATCAGTATGAACGGCAACCTACAGGCTTTCAGACCTAAAGTGAGTAATTTGCCGTCATTAAAAAGCCTTTGAAATGTAATCTGAATGCTCCACCAGGCGATATGGAGCAATTGAGCGCTGCTAGCTAGCGGCTAATTTATGTTGGACGCTGCGTAAATTTTAGCGCACTTAGCAATTGAATGTGATTTGAATGTTGCCTCTCCACTTATGGAGCAATTGAGCGCTGCTAGCTAGCGGCTAATTTATGTTGGACGCTGCGTAAATTTGAGCGCACTTAGCAATTGAACGTGATTTGAATGTTGACTCTCCACTCATGGAGCAACTGTCTGTGAGTCAAGTTGGTCATTGCACGGGAACAAAATAAAAACATATGATATTATATATATTATTTGACGTGGTAATGTTTATTTTAAGCTTCTCAGCATGTTTGGCAACATTTTGGAGAGTACTGGAGAGCGCCAAAAAATAATCGATCTCAAGCTGTGCAGACCAGAAATCTCACGAGATCTCGTTGTACAAGATCTCGCCCCATCCCTGCTAGCTAGCATAACGCGCTATTACCCTACTGCTGTTCATTTAACAGAATAAAACTAAACACTAAACAGGCCGAGATTTGACTCTAGTACCTTGAGGAGTATCGTTTGGGTAAAGTAGGGCATATCTCCTACAATATACGTTGCGGCGCTGACGGCTGGGCGCGCCCGCTACGCACCGTCATCATGTCGTCGCACTTCATGTCAGGCTCGTCCTCGTCCTCGCTCTTGTTGTAGAACTTGCGGAAGAAGTTGAAGGCCACCACGGTGTAGAGGTACACCACCACGGCCAGCAGACCCACCGTCATCATCAGCTGCCGAGGACACGAACATAAATCAAAAACAAGTTAGTTAGTCTGGACTAAGAAAATCTACTGTATATTCTGGGGGTTCCTCGAGATACCACGACAAATGGCGTTCCAAAATTTAATGACTAATGAGAGTGCAAATTCGTGATAAACTTAACAAAATAAAAGCAAACAACATTCACCGTTATAAGACAGTTTAGTGATAATTTGCTTCAGATTCCAGTTAATTTGCTCTCAATTTGAAAAGAAACTGTGTATGTTCCTGTCATAGCGCTATAAAGCACTCATTTAAGATTTGCTGATAGCTGCAAAACCCCTGTTAAAATATCGTTATTATTTGTATTATTTATTTTATTAAGTCTTACATGGTCCTTTGAGAAAATGTGGATATATACTATACTAAAAATAAAAATTATATAGTTTAATTTCATTAATTTTACTAAATTATTTTAAAAACAACTTAAAAAATAAAAAAAAATCAATGGAACTAAAAATTTAAATAAAAATAAAAGTTATATTTAGTTTAATGTGTTTAATTTATTATATTCATTTTATTACTATTAAAAAAAATAAACTAAACATTTGTTATTTTTGGTATTATTTAAATTCAGTTTTTTAAATAAATAATTCAAATAAAATGTAGTTTAATTAATTTATTATAATAATTTTATTAATATTAAATCAATAAAATTCAACTGAATACAATTTTTTGCATTCCGTTTTTTTTTAACTTTTGTTACTCCATTTTAATTTTTATGCAGTAGTTATTTTGCATATAAATTAATATAATTTAAGACATACTAAAGTTTACTTCCGGGACCCTGATAGCGCTCGGCATTTCTTTTGTCACCTGCTTTCCGTTGTGGGTGACGGAGGACAAGATGGTGCGCAGGGTTTTGACGCCCATGGCGATGTCCAAAAGGTGAGCGGCGAAAAAAAAGTTGTTGTAGTGGCCCAGCATGGACATCAGCATGTACCAGACCAGATACAGGAAGGTCTATCGGTGGAGGGGGGAAAAAAAAAAAAAAAAGAGTCCGAAAACATGGCACAATTTCAATCAGCAAACCAGACGCTTTGCTTTCCTGAACTCACATTGTCCGTGAACACAACGCCAAACTTCCAGATTTGGTATTTGATGTCTATGGATGTTATCCTGCGGAGAGGTCATGCGGGTCGCAAAGTCACGTGACTCCAGTCCCCCTCCCGAGACGCTCGAGAGCGCAAACGTACCAGCTGAAGACCGAGTTGTCGGGTTCGGGCTTCTTATCGTGCGTCATGGCGCTGACGTCCAGCGAAGCCAAGTCCATGCCCAGCAGCTCGGCGATCCTCTCCCGTCCGTAAATGTCGCCGTATTTATCCAGCACCTGACAAATGTGCAAAAGTATCCTCTCACAATCGGTTCTTTGAAAAAAAAAAAAAAAAAAGCAAAAGAACTCACCTTCCTTTTCACAAACTTGTCCCAGTAATTGTTAGGGAAAGTTCTGCAATCATAGAAAAATGAGGGATTGCAAATCATACTTTCACTTTTCAAGCGTTTTTCGATGATGTCAAATAGTTTTTCAGCCAAGTATCCCACAATTTGGGCAAAGCGTTTTTAAACAAAAAAAAAAGACCTGAAAATTAAACTTTAGTACTATTTGTGATGGTATTTCTAAGCGTATTTCGATCAGCAAATCCAAAATACAGTCATGCAAAAATTGCATCACTAATGACAATGCGAATCCATATAAAACTTAACAAAACTTAACAAACTTAACAAAATAAAAGCATATACTTTTTTGCAACGTGCTTCATCTTCCAATTCATTTGCTCTTAGTTTGAAAACAAATGTACTGTTCCTGTCACAGCACTAAAAAGCTTTCAATTAAATTTGCTGGTGCCTACTGAAACTGTTCAAATCTGAGGTAACCCCCAAGTGTAGCTAAATTTGAGAGCCAATGTGTTGCATTGTAAATGTTACGCTAAAAAGCCACGTAGCCCCTAACCAAACTGAGAACGCACATCCGTGTAAAACCTAACAAAATAAAGGCTTACAGCATTTTGCAATGGAGTAACTAGAACCTTATTTAGCAAACGCTGACTTCATGTTCCAATTAATTTACTCTTAATTTGAAAAATGCATTAAATTAGATTAGCTGATACCTGCTGATGAATACTCTGAGGCCATGGCAGTTCTGATATTTCTTTACATAAAATTCCCCCTAACCCGTCAATCAACAGATGAATTCAAAAATATATGAACGATTTGCTCTTACGGAGTGTTGAGCACCAGTCGGTCCCACTGCCCTTTGATATCGTCGTCTTCCGGCTGTTCCGTCACATAGACGCCATCAAACTCCAGTTTTCTGGCCAGCTCCTTCTCTCGCTTGAAAATAACCAGCGGAACCTGCAAAAACAAAAACAAAAAAATGCTACTAACTAACATGCTAACCCATTCCTTACATAAATTGCATGTCGGTAATATCTTTGTTATGTATGTGGAAACACTGCCATCCAATGGTCACAGTTATCACTACAGTGCTCAATTGGCTTATATTAGGTAAGCATTAGTCAAGGTTGTCAGCTACCCTCCATAAAAAAAACGTATTTGATGAGAATTGTATTATTTATTCTTGTTATCACAATTTTAAAAGACGAGCATTTGCGTCCTTGCCACTGAAAGAGTTAATGCTGTTTCGAAATATCACGAGTGCAACATCACTATTAGTCATTAAACATTAACATTACTCATGAAATCATAAAACATTTCAAGTTTGTCATATTCAGCTCATTATTCTTTGCATTACAAAAACATTTTAGCGGGCCGGATTAAACCCATTTGTGGGCCAGAACTGGGCCGCGGGCCATATGTTCGAGAGCCCCGTTTTAGGAGAAGGCAAACATTTCACCTTAAGGCAATTGTAGCCGATGATACAGAGGAAGGAGATGACGGTGTGGACGATGCTGAGGAAGGCCAACGCAGGCTCCATGTAGCCAGTGCTCTCTTCCAGGAAATAGTACAGGGGGCCCTCGTCTTCATCGTCCTCTCCTCCGTCTTCGAATCCGGATCCTTCGTCATCAGCGCCGGAGCCTTCAAACAGTCCCGAGCCGCCCTCGAACACACCCGATCCTTCCAATTCCTCCTCTCCCGGTGGACTGTCCGAAACCTGGAGACGTTGGATCATTCAGTGCTTATTTAGTACTATTAATGTCATTTATTTGACCATTTTTCATAAGTAACCAAAACGTCCAATCAAAGATTTTTTGACGCAGGTCACCCCCTAAGCGAACCTTGTAGAAGAGCAGGATGAAGTTGAGGGCGAAAGCGATGAAGAGGGCCAAGAAGCGCAGGTTGTAGAAGTTTCTAGAGAGGTAGTTCTGGATGGAAATTGGAGAAATAAGCGCAGGCTCTCTGGAGCGGTCTTTAAGTTTAAGAACCGTAAATTGCTCACCATGAATTTGTTCCTCTGGACCTCCAGCTCGTTCCACAGCTCAAAACCTTCCTCTGCTATTTTCTTCTCTTTCTTCACCTTGGTTTTCACCGCCGGTTCCTCGGGCTCCTCCGGCTCTGGCTCCTTGGCCTCAGTCTCGGGCTCGGCCTTCTTCTCGTCGCTCTCGGTGCTGCGAACATATTTTCATATAACTTTCAATGAATGAATACTTCTTGAAGTCACGCTTCGTAATATTGACACAAAACAAAATGTTAGACGAAATCAGTCCACTACTTACTCTGCTTTCTCTGTCTCTGGAACGACTTCTTCTTCAGTTGGAGCCATTTCAACGCCTTCCTCTTCCTGCCCTTCGCCCTCTCCAGTCAGCTATGGCGATGAAGGCACAAAATGGCCACCATTTAAGAAAACATGCTAATATGAAAAGTTGGGCTGTCACTATCGAATGATTTTAAAATTGTTTATTCTATCATATCAAGCCCCCCCCATGCAGCACTCCAAAATGGAAAAAAACACATGATATTTTATTTTTTAAATATTTTTTTCACGGTTAGCAATTGTGATTAACATTACGGCGCCAGTAATAATAATTCAAGGCCCATTTTGCTCACACCTACATCATGTATATGCACATCACACATGTAAAGATGATGCGTCAACAATATTGCATGAGAAAAAGTGTGGTGATGAGGTCAATAACTTCCTGTTAGTTTTCTTCTTCTACTGCTCCTTCTTCATGCTCGCCTGCCACGTCTTATTTGAATAGATTGTTTGCAGTGACAGGTTATGTTCTTGGATAATACCGCGCTAAGTAATAAATATAAATGTGTTTTAAGGACACAAATAGAATTGATCGTTTGGCCACTATGTGGTGCACCAAGACAACAAATGAACCTGTGCGTTAAGATGGTTTTGTATATGAGCGTTTTCTGTTTAAGTCAAAGTACAGCTGTAAAATGCCAGGTCCACTTTGCAAGGAATATTCATGTTCTCCCCGTGCCCGTGTAAGTTTCCTCCGGGTACTCTGGTTTCCTCCCACATTTTCAAAAGCATGCATGCATCTATCTTTTTGGCAACTGTCACAGCACTGGTCTGTTTTGAAAACAGTGGCGCCAACACAATTCCAGCGGAGCTTCAAGTCGAGCTATTTCTACAGTTGTCAGACCCGACCTGGTCAACTTATTTTTTCCTAACCCGAATTATTAATAGATTTTACACAATCTTTGTGCTGACGAGTCTTATTACTAGAGTTGTTATGCCTACTTACTAGCTTTCTCTTGAGCAGTGGAGTGCCCTCAGGAGTGGGCGGTTCTTCCGGCGTGGTTTCTCCAAAGTCTCCTAGTCCGCCAGGAGCATTGAAGCCCGGCAGGCGTCCCCCTTCCCGCTCCTCACCGTCCTCCTCTTCTTCCTCGCCTCCGCCCGCATCCAAGTCAGCCACGCCGTCCGCAACTTGAACCTCTCTTGCTCCGGGCTCTGGCGGCAAGTCGCCGTGAACTTCGTCCTGCGTGGGGTCGGGCATGCTGGCGAGGATCTCGGTCACCGTCATCTTCTTGGCGCCCTCCACAAGGCCTCCTCCGAAAAGCGCTTTCCAAATGAGCATGAAGAAGCCTTTGCAGATGCTGTAGACGAACATCAGGATGCCCATGAGGACGGTGTAGACGAAGGTGGCCAGGCCGATCACCATCTCCTTCACCGTCATCTTGCGCAGTTTGCGGTAGCGCCGCCGCATGTTACGGAAGGTGAACATATTGAAGAAGTTGACCACGCTGGCGAGGAAGTCGGCAAAAGCCGAGGTGGACTCGGGGGCGACCGCTTCGCCGTTGCCTTCCTCCCCTTCGCCGGCGTCCCCCTCCTTGGCCGCCTCCTCTTCTTCTTCTTCGTCGTCTTCCTCTTCGGCCCCCTCGCCCTCGGGCTCCGAGATGGAGGCGGCGATGTTCATTTCAAAGATGGTGTCCTCGCAGAAGTTGACAAACAGCTCCATCTTCTCGCTCTCGCCGCCCTCGTTGACCACGTCGAAGATGAACTGCCGCTTGGACTCCCGCACCTGCGGCATCTCCCACTGATTGCGGTTGGCCTCGCTGATCTCGAAGTAGATGCGCTCGATTTTGCGGCTGGCTCCCATGATCTCGATGCGACCCAGGAAGGGGCGGAAGTAGTTCAGCACGCTCTCGGCCTGCTCCAGGAAGTTCTGCAGGCGGGTGTCGTGCGGCACGTGTTCCGACAGGTTGGTGAGGAGGACGGCGATGTTGAAACCGATGTCCTTGGCCGGTTCCTGGAAGCGGTCGGCGAACTCCTCGAAGTTGATCATCTCGTTCTCGTCGGCTTCGGAGCAGGACAGGAGGAACTGGATTTCCGAGGGGGAGTACTGTTTCTGGCTGTCCATGGCCTTGGAGAAGTCCTTTTTGGAGATGAGCCCGCGGGGGTCGCTAACGTAGTCGCGGAAGGCGTCCGACGCCACGATGTCCTTCAGCTTGAGGAACATGTCAAAGAACTTGAGGATCATCTCCACGTTGCTGGAGGACTCCACCAGCATGTCCACCATCTGTTTGGCGATGGTGCCATTCACAACGTTGCCTGGAGGGGGAGGCACGTGAGCGGGGATTCATTCACTGTTTTAATCTGAATGATCTTTCAAGAATCACAGAATCTACAGTAGCCTCCGGTGACAATATGAGCAAACATCAAAGAAAGACCAGGAAAAAAAAAAGGATGTTTCTAGCTTTGGGTTCACCAGAAACAAGCTGGTTTCTGACTAAAATGTAGAGTGAAACAATGTTTTGGTTTCTTTTTTTTTGTGAGACCGTCTTCTATGCCTTTGTTGAAAAACTTACTTGACGAATCGGCCAATCACAGTGCAAGCAATGAGTTAAAAAAATGGTCTTTTTTTCCACTACTGTTAAGAACCTAAACAGTGACGGCTTACCTTCCAGGAGAGACAGAAGCATCACTACCATGTCCTTCTGCAGATCCAACAGCTCCTTCAACAGCCCGATTTGACTGGAGTCCTGACGAGAATCCCAAAAACAGAAAAGAAAAAAAAAGTAGAAAGAAAATATTCCTTTGAGATGATCCTTTTAGGAATACACCAGATCCTTACGGAAGGAGTTGTTAATTCCAAGATCAGTATAGAAGGTAAAGCATTGAGAGACGCTACCTCACAGAGAGCTCTACTCCAAAAATGATCCTGGGTTTGCAGATATTAGGAAGGAGAATACATTTAAAACACAGCAAAAAAAAAAAAAAAAAGCACACGTGAAAGAAAGTAGGACAGAAAGACAGACACTGTGAATTCTGACACCAGCTTCTCCGCTTTATCCTGAAACCGATCAAAGCTCGGGAGCAAGAAAGACGCGCGTAGCACATGGAAGCAGATCGTGAAATCGATGACTTACTAAAAACCTGCGGCAGGTCATAAAATGCAGCAAAAGCATAAGGTATGGACAAAAGCACAAGAAAATAAACCTGGTCAGGTGTGTCTGATACAAAGATGTTTTGGGAGGTATTTTTCTAATGGGATCCAGGTCAACAATTTTGCTTACCCTTTATGCGGTAACTATCCTCATGGCTTCGAACGTTATTATGCTTCTAAAAATCAAAAATGGCCTCTTTAAATTGAGCATGTATACAAAGTCATCAAAATCAGATGGCTATCCTTAACTCTGCCCTCGTGTTATTGAGCCATTTATTCACCCATGACAAGTTTGACTGGGTGTGTTAAGTCCAAAAAGGGGAGGGGAAATGGGAAAAGGGAAATGGATACATGTAAACAACGCAGAAGCAGTTGAAAGTCTAACTCATTGGTGTCGAACTCCAGTCCTCGAGGGCCGGTATCCTAATTGTTTGAATCCGATGTGTTTGAGAGAGTTGGTTTCAAAACAAGCAGGATACCGGCCCTCAAGGAGTGTATTTTGACACCTGTGGACTGGTGTGGAATGGAATGATGTAGCATTTAGTAGATGTTTCCAATGGGATGGCATTGCTGGGGGTGGACAAAAAGAGTCTTACGCCATTTTGTTGTCCTGGATCAGGATGCATCTATCAGGGATACAAAAAATGTTACTAATGATCAATTTTCACTGTTTATATGATCCCTATATCAGCCTCAAAATTAAATTGGATTAGAATCCCTAAGAGGGTAAATAAATGTAATAAATAAATGATATTTTCATGTATCTTTTAAGATTAATAAGTACCGTAAATTTCAGACCACAAGCTGCAACTTTTTTCTCATGATTTGAGCCCTGCAGTTTATTGTCCAGTGCAGCTAATCTGCAGTTTGTTTGTTTTTTAAGTGCCACCAGGGAGGCAATCCACCAGTAAAGCAAGAGTTGGAAGCGTTATTTTCCTCGGGAGTATTCAATAGGTCTTCAGTCCGAAATTTAGGGTATACTAGCGAAGCACCACATGTCAAAAACATGAGCCGCTTGTTGAAAGAGTTATGAAAACACAAGAGAAAGCAAGCACACAAACACAGGAGCATCTTGGATTAGGCCAGCTGCATTACTGAAAAACCACCAACATGACCCAAAACTCAAAACAAGAAATATTGAATAATTAAGATTATTATTTAAGGTTGTTTTGACCATCTTTACAGGATGCAAGCTATTTGGACTCCAAAATAAGTTCTTCACTAAATGACAATGAAGAACTTAATTATCGTGCATTAAGGCAGCCTATTAATATCAACATACAACTTAATAAATATGTACTTCATCGTCAATGTAAATGTCCAAAAAGGATATGGATTCCTCATGTGTGCTTTTATGCATTTTCTGTTAACTATCAGCACAATAAAAAAAATGAATCTTTGACGTCTATTTTCGTCAACGGTAGAGATTGAGTTAGCAAAGCGCATCCTAGTAGAGGCCATAACAACCTGGCAAAAACAAAACAGGAATAAAACTTAGTAACGAAAGTGGAGGGGGTGGAGCGTTATTAAAATTATATAGTAATAATTCAAATAAATACATACTTTAGTCTGCAGGATAAAAGAGAGAGTTGAAGAAAATGAGTTCTCTTAAAAAAAAAAAATCATAATCATGAACAATGTACCGTGTACCTAAAAAACTTGTCTAGCATTCTGCCAGTTTTGCAAGACATCAATGACATGATTTAGCTCATTTTCACATTTTACATTTTTAAAATGGCCAACTAAGCAATTAAATTTGATTCATTGCCCATTTCTATTATACAGTAATTGTTTATCATGATAATTTAAACCACAAACTATACATGATTTAAAAAAGAAAAAACACTTTAAAATCATTTAAAACCGTACATCATCTCAACATACTTCATTGACACCAATTATTACTTTATGATCATCCATGGGCTGATCTTGTAGAATTTTGGGATTAGAAAAAGAAACAAGAGTCTCGAGAAGAGGTTCCAGAAAAAATAATAAGCACAGATGTGAATTGACAAATATGAAATGACAATTATGTAAAAAAGATGCGTCGCACCTGAGCCAGCTTCATCATCATGTGAGCGAAGACGTGCAGGAAGCCCACCACGGCGTCCCACAGCCTGCTGTGCGCCAACGACTGCTGGTTGCCCGTACACGGACCCTGATGAACAAGACGGGTTTGAACTTTGACCTTCCGCCATCAGCGGCAGCAAAAGTAGAATTCTCGGTCACAGTTGAAGTTCGGTTTCAACTTGTGGAAAAGTAAAGCAAGTAGAGACTGAAAAGCAATCATCTCCAATTTTTTTTTGGGTTCCAACTATTGGTTGCATGTTGGTGTGAATGTGTCCTACCTGGATGTACTCAGTCAAGCTGTTGAAAACCTGCTTGGCCACCGTCATGGCTTTGGAGAAGTTCCTCTTGCCGGGCTCGTCGATGATGTCCTTGCCCGAGTAGTACCAGTAGAAGTCACTGATGGACTCCTGCACGATGACATTTCATTCCACAAAGGACCCTCAGAAACTCTAACCGCTTGTGAAAATGAATCAATCAGCAAAATCCTTCTCAGGGCGGCCATTTTGTCGCAGGCTGTTAACTGAAAATGATATCACATTTGCTTAGGGCTCAACCAATCACAGCTCACCTGTTTTCAATCAATCAATCAATCAAATTTTATTTATATAGCCCTAAATCACCGAAGTCTCAAAGGGCTTCACAGAATGAAAAGAGGTCATACAGAGACATCTTTTCAATGTAAGGTACACAACAGCATCCCCTGTCAAAGCTCATTGTTTTCTGACTTTGGACATGTTACATTCGCAAGCTTATAATTGGTCCCCCAAAAATCTTTCTAGTCTATACGGTGCATGATATTTTAATTAATTAAATTTTTGCGGAATATGAATTAGACAAACGGTGCTCAAATTGAGGCATGTGAAGGTACTTTTTAACAGGGTTTCTGCAGGTATCAGAAGATCTAATTGAACAATACATTTTTCTTTTCAAAATGAAAAGCAAATGAATTGGAACATGAAGAAATGTTATTGTATGTAATTAATTTAATTTTTGCGGAATATGAATTAGACAAATGGTGCTCAAATTGAGGCACGTGAAGGTACTTTTTAACAGGGTTTCTGCGGGTATCAGAAGATCTAATTGAACAATACATTTTCCTTTTCAAAATGAAAAGCAAATGAATTGTAACATGAAGAAATGTTATTGTATGTAATTAATTTAATTTTTGCGGAATATGAATTAGAGAAATGGTGCTCAAATTGAGGCATGTGTAGGTACTTTTTAACAGGGTTTCTGCGGGTATCAGAAGATCTAATTGAACAATACATTTTTCTTTTCAAAATGAAAAGCAAATGAATTGGAACATGAAGAAATGTTATTGTATGTAATTAATTAAATTTTTGCGGAATATGAATTAGACAAATGGTGCTCAAATTGAGGCATGTGAAGGTACTTTTTAACAGGGTTTCTGCGGGTATCAGAAGATCTAATTGAACAATACATTTTTCTTTTCAAAATGAAAAGCAAATGAATTGGAACATGAAGAAATGTTATTGTATGTAATTAATTAAATTTTTGCGGAATATGAATTAGACAAATGGTGCTCAAATTGAGGCATGTGAAGGTACTTTTTAACAGGGTTTCTGCGGGTATCAGAAGATCTAATTGAACAATACATTTTCCTTTTCAAAATGAAAAGCAAATGAATTGGAACATGAAGAAATGTTATTGTATGTAATTAATTAAATTTTTGCGGAATATGAATTAGACAAATGGTGCTCAAATTGAGGCATGTGAAGGTACTTTTTAACAGGGTTTCTGCGGGTATCAGAAGATCTAATTGAACAATACATTTTCCTTTTCAAAATGAAAAGCAAATGAATTGGAACATGAAGAAATGTTTCGCGATAGTTTGTTATTGAGACTCCTTTGCAAAACATTTCAAAGTTGAATGAATTTGTGGTCATCTGAACAACTGTGATGTCATTTTCAGTGGACAGAAAGCAACAAAATGGTTGCTCAATGAGGTGGATTTTGCAGCATAATTAACAATAGTAATAATAATATTGTTTTTCGGGCGCTTACCTGTAATCGTAGCAGGTAGTCAACGGTGCAAATGATGACATTGATGGTGGTGGTGCTGCCGGTTTGGGTTCTCAGGTAGTTTTGGAAGTCTAGTGAATGACCGCAGATATGTGTCAAATCAAATATATGGACGATAACAATAATCAGATAGAGGCATTAGGAAGCGGACACTTAGGCTTGGAAGTGACTCACCGTTATTGTGACCCTCGCACAGCAGCTGCAGGAAGCGGAAGAGGTCGCACGTGAATTCGTCGTCGGCCATCACTTTCTCATCTGAAGGAACAAATTGCAAATAAATCCACCGTGTTGAGCGTGCGACTTGATGAGCGTAATTTGCCGATAAAGGATTAGTGTGTTAGAGTTGCGATTTTCAACCGCTTTTTAAGCATTTGCTTCAAAATACAATCCATTTATGGACACTTGACTGGAGACACACACCGCATTTCATTGGACATGCAACACCACAAATGACATTTGAGGGCACGCCGTCATGCAGGATAGATCTACTCAACTCTGAAAAATTTCTCTAAGATCATCAAAAATGGACTGCAGATGTACAGTATTACAAGACAGTTCACGGTAGCGGCTAAAACGTACAAACATGCTGTGATTCGGACACGACGGGGTAAACTTTGGTCAACTTTTTTTCCTAATTTTGTAAATGCTTTTAAAGGTGTATTAATTGAAATTATTTATGAATATCTTCTTTTCCTTCAATCACTCAAATTGTTCAGTGGCATCAGTTTTATCCATACATGTGTTGGTTTAATTTATTAACACCCACAAATAATTGAAACATTTTATGGTCTGTCCCTGTGGTCTGTGATCTGATGATGACAGATCAAGACATAGCTATTAACTGGTCTCTACTGCCACCTACTGTCTTGAGGTGAAACACAAGTTAACAAAGAATTTTCTGTTTGCTGACATAGTTTGACCGCCGCTCAAGTGAATGTTGCAAAAACCACAGTAAAATCAATGTAATGAATCCTAATAAAATGCATCTCAAAAATTGTAATTATAATGGTTTTATATGGTCCAAAATTTGGACAATGATCAGTTTTGTATACAAAATCTCGCACGTCGTGAGAAGTGTCAGAATCATTGCATTTTGAAACGTTACATGTTTTAATCATCTGTTGGAAATTTCATCTCCCTAGTGTTTTTTTTTCCCATTGATTCTTTTAGAATCTCTTCTCACGACGTGCGAGATTTTGTATACGGTCCAAAATTTGGACAATGATCAGTTTTGTATACAAAATCTCGCACGTCGTGAGAAGTGTCAGAATCATTGCATTTTGAAACGTTACATGTTTTAATCATCTGTTGGAAATTTCATCTCCCTAGTGTTTTTTTTTCCCATTGATTCTTTTAGAATCTCTTCTCACGACGTGCGAGATTTTGTATACGGTCCAAAATTTGGACAATGATCAGTTTTGTATACAAAATCTCGCACGTCGTGAGAAGTGTCAGAATCATTGCATTTTGAAACGTTACATGTTTTAATCATCTGTTGGAAATTTCATCTCCCTAGTGTTTTTTTTTCCCATTGATTCTTTTAGAATCTCTTCTCACGACGTGCGAGATTTTGTATACGGTCCAAAATTTGGACAATGATCAGTTTTGTATACAAAATCTCGCACGTCGTGAGAAGTGTCAGAATCATTGCATTTTGAAACGTTACATGTTTTAATCATCTGTTGGAAATTTCATCTCCCTAGTGTTTTTTTTTCCCATTGATTCTTTTAGAATCTCTTCTCACGACGTGCGAGATTTTGTATACGGTCCAAAATTTGGACAATGATCAGTTTTGTATACAAAATCTCGCACGTCGTGAGAAGTGTCAGAATCATTGCATTTTGAAACGTTACATGTTTTAATCATCTGCTGGAAATTTCATCTCCCTAGTGTTTTTTTTTCCCATTGATTCTTTTAGGATATCATTAAAAAAAATCAAAAAATGTCCATAATTTGTAACATAATTCCACTTTATAAATACTTTTGTGGGTCTGAGTTGCAGTAGATCCGCGATCACACTCTGTCAGTACACAATGAAACAGCAAGATGACAATAATGCCTAAAACGATGCTGAAGCTAAAAACAAAACCAAATTTTAAAAAAAAGTTGAGTTCTACTATGCCCTTGAGCGGGTTGATGAGAAGCGGATTAATTTCTCACGGCAAGGCAGCTAGCGGCTAAGCGACGTCCATTTACCACGTTCGAGCTTCTTATCTGACGGCAGCGACGCGTGAGGGAGGAGAGAGAAAGACAAGAGATGCGGTGAGTGCATGTCAGTGGACAGAGAATGTTCATTTTCCATAACACGCTAACACTCATACGCACAAGCTATCCGACATACACAGATGCACATGAGAACTGTGAAGTAGGACCGTCTTCTCGTTAACGCAGTTGGGGATTTAGCCTAAAGACTATATTTGGCAAGCCAGTATTTCTTTGGCGCCATCTTGTGGCAACTATAAATACTTACAAATCGTCACTAAGATGCGAGTCTGCTATCGGTCGGCGTCACGGTGTCGCTAAGATGCCGACGTGCTAAAGACTCGATCTCGTGGGAGTGCTTAGCATATTGTGTTTATTGTGCATTTTAGTGCTTCATTCAAGCTGAAATTGGTTAGCAATGGGTCCCAAGATTGCTAGTGATGTTAAACGGAGAAGTAAGAAGATGATAACTATGGAAACTATGGAGATAATCAAGAAATACGAAGAAGGCGCGTGAATCTTTAACCCCGCTAGGGAATAGAGCCGTAACTCGCTCAACTTCATTTTTCCTTAATGTATTTAGGGAATATGGAAATAACAAGCGTCACTCAAAGGTAAATAAATCCTTTATATATCTTTTTATTTATGATCTTATTTAATTATATACATGTATATTATATTAGTACATACTATACTATTTTGTTACTCGTTTTTAATATGTATATAAAATTTTGATGTTATCACCTGGGGTTTTAGTATAGGTTTCTATTGCCTGCCATTAGACGATTTTGCTTTGCGATCCCAACTCCAGAACGGATTAATTTTGAATGGCGGGAGTCCACTGTATTTCGTTTCGGGAAATTTGTGTGTTGATGCAACACAATGCAATCCAATCCAATCTAATCTAATACAATACAATGTATCCATATTTGTACTCACTGGTGCCCTCTTCTGATACCATTCCAAGTCCTTCCGCCTTGTTTTGTCTCTCGAAAGCGTTCAGGTCCAAAACACTGTTCACAGATCACAAACAGTCGGTCAGATAATATCCGCGTCCATCCGTCACGTGCAGTAGGGCTCGGCCAATTAAATCGATGATGGCCCTTCAAACAACAGCCCAAAAATAATTCGCCAGTTATTTTACATTTTTACCTCAATGGGCTGTATTCCAAGCGTTTTCATAGACAACCAACTTTGGTGCCATTATTTATCACACATCAACTCATACCATAAACTTGGTCCCTGGTAGTTGCTGCTGTTTTGGTTAGCAATAACATTACAACAAAGTTCAGAAGGCATCTTCGGTGGAGCTGCAATTAACTTCACATCTGGATATCATGTGGGAGTTCTGACAAAGGGACACCGTTCGAGACCTGCAGGTTTGCATCAGAGCTTGAACGCTCAGGAAGAAGCCCACGTCCTTTTTATCCTTCAGGTAGTCCAACATTCTCTGCAAGGAGGCAAAAAACAAAGAATATGATGTGTAGCATCTTATTTAACCCTTGTTTTGTCCAAACATTTGATCATTTACAACAAAGGCATTTTACATCAAAGGGAAAGCATTGAAAGAATACACAAAGGAGCTGAAATTTCACCCAGATGGCGACAACATGTCAAATTCCAACGTGGCGCAACGACTTTGTTATCACTCTACCAGGCGTAAAATGACCCCCAAATGCTCAAAATGCTGCAAAACGTTAAAATAAATAAATAAATAAAAAGGAGTCTAGTACAGGTCTAGTGAGGCACTCTTTTTTGCTATTTAATAAATCTTCAAATTTTAAAATGGCAAATTAATCAAACTGAGCAATGGCTGACCTGCTGTACGTCACAGTTGCCACCATTGAGGATGGATATTCCCAGTTTGAGGGTGGAAGAAACCATGGCACCGGGCTCACCTGAGACAAAAAAAGAAAAAAAAATGGAAATCAATCATTTTTCACAAAAAAAGTATTAAGTAGTAGTAGTAGTAGGAGTATTAAGGAGGGTGTTACTTCATACCTAGATGTACTGTATTTTTAAACTGAAAACATGTAATTTTTGTAATTTTTCCTATTGACTTTACTTTTATAAAAAATATATATTTTAATAAAAAGGGACTAATACTAAACTGACTAACACTTTCCTGATATTTCTAACACTGTACTAAAACTATCACATATAAACATGACTCAAACGTGATGAAGATAAGCATTTTCCTCCATAAGACGAAAGCTAAAATGGCTGCCAAAAATAGCGTATCTAGAGAGAAAAAAGAAAGATGGGCAATACATTTTTTGTACACGTGATTTAGCCCACCTTTGCAGGCGCTGATCATCTGCAGGACCATCTCGGCGGCGCCGCGGTTGTGCAGGCGGGACTGCTGGTACAGGAGCCTCTGTTTCTCCATCTCCTTTTCCTGATGGGGAGCAGAGCAGGAGGGGAGCGGCTGTAACCACGCCCACACAGAGTGCACCGCCCCCCCACACTCACTGTCGCTCACTCTCACACACACACAGAGCTACTTGCGGGCCACAAGTTGCTACAGGGCCCAAAGCAAGACTTTGGCCTGTTTTGTTGCCGCTTCTCCCCCACTTGAAAATTAATTAATCATTTAAATGGGTTTGGAGATATTGATTTTTTTTTGTCTGTCACCAACTGTGAATCCTCATTGCTATTATTTTCTTATTAAATTTGATTTGAGCTATGCCTTGGGCCAACTCTGCGTGAACACACACATACACACAATCTCACACACACACATTCGCTTCTACAGTGTGCATTAGTTTCAGAAGCTATCCCAGCAGCTTGATAACTTGCGCAAACGGCAGCCGACATTTGGACAAAAAGCAAAACACAAACACATTCGGTACGTAAACACCGACACGTTCAACATGCATTCCATCCTGCATGCAACTCAGACTTCCAATAATGCAAAAACATGAATCATCACTCATTAATTCTTGCAATTAAAGGGGACATACTGTCATTTACGTCACATTAAATGTACAACATTTCCCCTTTAACTTGTTTGTTTTACCATAAACTGAAAATATTACGTGGAAATGACATACCGTAGTTCCTCAAATAGTGGCTGTACCTCTAATATAGGAGTTTCAAACTTTCTAAATCCAGGATACAGGAGAGGCATATTTTTTCAATAGCCCGCTCGTATTCCCAACCCTAATACATATGTACCCCTAAATGTGTGCCTTCCCACCTTCCTACAGTTGCGTGAACCTTCCCAGCCACAATATGCGGAAACACAGTAGTTCCAAACATAGCTGCATAGCATTTCAAAGCAGCCCTAACATACAGTGGTGCCTTGAGATACGAGTTTGTTGTGTTTCCCTTCTAGAGTGCACAATATGGCCAGTTGGAGGCAGTATCTTCATATCTCAAGGCAACACTTTTAACTCTAATTATAATGCAGCTATATTACATTGCCTCACACTACATTGTCAGACTTTATAACACAAGACCCATGATTCATTTATCCACCCACAGGTCATCACATCAAGACCCACCCACCCACATCACTCCCACCCCCCCTTCCCTATCCTCCCTCCCTAATAAACACCTGACTAGTTGTAAATGTCTTGAACCTCTTTTTTAGTTACACGTTTGGTTCACCCTGCAGCTATGTGTGTTTTAAGTGTTGTGTATGGGTTGGGAAGTGTGTGTGGGACCATGCACAAGGGCTGAACAATTCATTCATTGAGTTTGAATTGACGATGTAGTGCAACGCAATTTTCGAATTGCAAAAAACAGATTTGTTTGCATTATTGTTAGAATCTGATTTGGGCTGTTTATGCTATACCTAAAGTACTAGGAAATTAGGAACTAATGTTATCGATCACTTTATACATTACAGTAATCAGTTACTTAGCTACTTTAGTAATTAAGTACTCATGTAATTTATTCATAGAATTTATTCATTTTGGGAACTAAGGTAATTGATTATTACTTGAGAACCTAAAGTACCTTTTAGTACCTATTATGTAAAGTCATAATTTAATTTAGTAATTAATTACCTGAAGTATTTGATGGCTTTAGTACTGTAGTACCTAAAGTACTTACTTTAATACTTCCAGTACCTAAATTACATTAATACTAAGTATCTCATGCAATCAATTGCTTTAGAACGCTTGTACCTGAAGTAATCAATTACTTTAGTACTTTTTGTAACAAAGGTGATCAATTACTTTTGCACGCTTGTACTTAAAGTAATGAATGAATTTAGTACTTTTTGGAACAAAAGCAATCAATTACCTTAGTACTTAAGTAAATTAAGTATGCAATCAGAAAAGAAAAAGAAACACAGACCTGGAATTGAATGTCTGGACTTTTAAAAAAAAATTCAAAATACATCTTTAGGATTCAATGAGTTAATAGGACCTTGATAAAGAAACAATTGTGCATTTAGTCGCAATATTGAGGTGTAGAAAAAAAATTGTAATCAGAATACCTTTTAAAATCGTTCAGCCCAAATGTATGCTGTGCATGCGTTTCCTGTCGTGAGTAATGTGAAGTCTTGCAAAAACACTGATTTTTTTGTTGTTGTTGTTTTAAACTGGGGGAGGTGGGACAAATCAAATCAAACGAATGTCACGGTTAGTTTTCTAGTTATCAAGTGAAGACAAGTTCCAATGAGGAGGTGAGTAAAGAAGGAGGTGTGAGTTTCATTTGGTTGGACCTGTAACTTGGAACTGGGGGATGAACAAGAAAAAACTCTGCGATGTTCTGAATCCAGCGAAGGCATGCACAGCTCAGTCCGCCATCGCAGGAAATGTTGTGAGTGGAGATTAAAATATAATCAATCAAAAAAGACGGATGTAATTTTTGTCTGTTGCGGGTAGACTTGGGGGTTGCGTGTGCGAGTGTGCTGATGCCGTGTGGTCACTGGAGGTGCGGGGAGCTGCTTCTCTGCTGACTCCCTTGTCTCCCCTTCCCCTGGTCCCCCCATACCATCTCTGTCTGCCGCACCTCAAAGGATGGCTCCTCCCCCTCCTGCTCTCCCCCTTCGTCATCCTCACCAATATGGCAACTCTGCAAGGAGACGACGGAGAAAACAGAACGTTCCATTCAAAAAAAACGTGTCATTTGGAGGAATTTTTCCGAAAGCCCGGGGTTCAAAGCAAACATGGTGAAGCAGCATTTTGCAGTTATGCAGCAAATTAATAACATAAGTTACCTGCGGAAGTGGCCATACCTGAGTGTGAATGCTGTGGAAAATAATTTTTGTTCCCCAAACCTTTAACGTTTTTAATCTAAACACTCCACCTATCACTTAATAATTGACTATACCATAGGTATGTCCTGCACAGCTTACCTTTGCCATGATGTCAGCGTATGACATATAGAGGTGGTCGACGTCCAGTTTTCTGTGGCAGGATAACGCCAATAAGTCTCACACAAGCCTCACAAAAAGAACCACGAAAACCCGAGACGGACGCCCTTACGTTTTCTCCGTGAGAGCCGTCCGGCTGAAATGCAAAATGAGCTGATGAAGCGGGTCGGGTTTGGTCTCCGTTTCTTCTTCCTCCTCCTCCTCTTCCTCCAGGGCTTTCTAGTAAACACAGCTTACGATTACTATTCGTTTTTCCGTGCACATACATTAAGAATATCCTCACAATAAACGTCAATATGAAAGGGGCTTCAATTCGATGTTTTTGGGTCATGTTCTAGGTCACTAATTCCAGGGTACAAAATACAGACCGATAAGTCGTCAATCATCTTGTCCTCAAACGAGTAGCCTTCCGTCTCCAACCAGTTGCGTTTGTAGGCGTCCAGGAACATGTTGGTGGCTCTGTGCCTGTGGGGGGATTTTTTTCGTGAGCATCAATTCTGCATTTGCATCATGGAGACATGCCTCAGGTTATTAATAAAAAATAAATCCCTGAATCATTACGTGGGGATATTGTAGAGGGGCGTCATCCTGAAACAGGCCACCACAGCCCTCCGGCGCTGTTTGGACAGCAGTTTGTGCCACACCATCTTTTTGGATTTGAAGGGATGCTCGGTCTACAATAAAAATGAATAGAAAGCCTTCACTTAGACTTTTGATGAAGTTCTTGGTGAAGCTCCGAGCACCAAAGTCACCACGAAACGCCCGCTGTTAGATTTCTATTGTTTGTACTCACCACTTCAATGTGGTAGAGGACGGCAGACACCTCTTGGACCCTTTTGACCACCTTCTCGGGGTCCTCGGCATCTTCAGCCTTTCCGGACATCTCTTTGTACAGGGACATCTGCCAGCGCATGGCTGGGTCCTCCACCTGCAAGTCACACATTAGCCTTGTGCATTTACAGTATACGCTGTTTTGCAAGTTTTAGCAAACCAAAGAATACCGTTTGAAAGCATAAACGACATACCAAAAAACAAAACAAAAAAAGGGACAAGAAACATACTTTGGATTGTTGGGTCAAACGTGACCCATTCCGGTGAGATAGCTATCCTATTGGGAGACAGTTTTGCTTATTAACTCATTCAGTGCCATGGACGAGAATTCTCATCTTTTAAAAGAGTAATTATAAAAAATGTAATATTGGTCAAAAATGTTTTTTTATGGAGAGGAGCTGCCAATTGAGTACTGTCATGCTAACTGTGACCATCGGATGGCAGTGTTTCCACACTTACAACACAGCTATGACCTGCATCAATTCTAACTGAAGAATGGAAGTCAATCATTCATAAGGCAGCACCCATATTTACACAGACATAGCACACAATATTCTGTTGGCCTTGAAAGGTGAGTGAAAATAATAAATATACGAGCCCTTAAAATTGCATTTCTGGAGTAATAATTGTATCTATCTCAAGAGGCAGCCATTTTGTCCCTGGCTGTTGCCTGAAAATGACATCACAGTTGCTGAGGGCTCACTAGTTTTTTTTTTTTTTGCGATCGGTCATGTGACATTCGCAAGCTGAGTCGTGATTGGTTGTTACTGACCTCCGAGTCACTGCGATGTCATTCCCAGTCGACGGCAAGTAGCACAAAATGGCCGCACCGAAACGGACCAAAACAAATGGATTTTGCTGATTAATTCTTAACACTCACTTTGCCTTGGAGATGAAGATTGTTATGTAAAAATTCCCTCACTTCTTCATCAGTATCTTTCTACAAGAAAGAAGAACTTTATTAACATTATTTTCACCAGCGAATTGAGTGTACCAAGATTCCCTTTTGGTTTCAACGTCGCAGTACCAGCGAATATCTGATCTTGGCCAGGTTGATGAGCTCCTGGTCGGCAGGTGAGCACATGTTGAGGCCGATGGGAAGCATCTTCTTGAGCGCCGCCACGATGAGAGAGGTCTGCACCGAATAGCGATCCCCCCGCCGTTTCTTCTTGGTACGCTCCTGTTCGGAGCCTCCGGACTAGAACGGGCAAACAGAAACGGTCACGCCCACCCGTTGCTGTCTACCCACTGTAGACGCTTTTCAGTCACGTCATACCACTTCCGCTCAATTCAAATTCGACTTGTGTTATTTGTAATTTTGAAGTGTATCAGTAATAAAAGGTTAAGTAGCATCTGTATGGTTTTTATATTAAATCTGAAGATGAAGATTTGAGTTCAACAATTGAGCAAGTGGACAGGAGAAATTAAAGTGAGCTTAAGTCACTGGCATAGATGCGGTGGACTATTTGTACTTCCTGTCTCAAAAATGTTTGATTTTCTTTCTTTCAAAAATGTAATTGGTTATAGGTCACATGGATGTTAATTGATCTTTTTTAAATGACAAAAAATGACCACCTAAAAACGGGTGGGTGTTGACTTTTTATAACCACTGTAGATGAATATCCATTGGTAAGCAACAACAGTTGTCATTTAGTACAGAAATTAAAGTACGGTAAAAATTGTAATAGTACTTTTCGCAAGCTCACAGTTTCACTGATTTTTTTCCGTCACGGTTTGAATTTTGAGAATTAAATTAAACAAAAGAAATCCGACCGAATGTTAACGACTATCTGAGAAAATGATGGACTCTGTGGCAAGGTTTTTACTGCATTGAAACATAAAATAAATTAAAAAAAAATGTAAAAAATAAAAATACTGTAAATGAAAAAAACGTACAGTATAATAAAAATAAGCTAATAAACTGCTGAAAATCCCTTATGATGAAAATATGAAGTAAGTGGAAAAAAATCTATACAATAAAAAAATACATAGTAAACTATATATACTGTAAATGAAAAAAAAAAACAATTATAGTAATGAAATGATAAATGTAAAACATATATATATATATATATATATATATATATATAAACATATATATAGAAAACTGTAAATGGAAAAAAATATATATATACTACTATATTTCAGTGATTATTAATAATAAAAGCTAACTTGATTCAATGGTTATTTTTGTAACGTCCACCTTGGAAGTTGAACGACATCACATGAAAAGGGTCGGCAGTGTATAAGTCCCCCAAGTAAGTGCCCGGTGTTAAAAATGAAACAGGAAACATTTGCAATGTGATGGCCAGACTCACATCATGCAAAGTGACAAAACATGCACCTAGAAACTTATTAAAAAAAAAAAAAAGTTCCTCAGTGCAGGCAACCCTCTCAAAGCTGCATTATACACAATGAAACAACCTCACACACACACACACACACGCACACACACTCACATGGAGTGTAACAAGAAAGTATTCCCGGCGCTGGCTGTACCATAAATTTGAAAAAAAAGTAATGAGCTGTGAATAGTTTGTGGATGCATTGCACACACAATGTTCTGGAGCTCTTTCCAAAGACAATTAATGGTTGAAAGTTTTTAATAGTGTCAATGAATTAGACATGTGGGGGAAGGGTTTCCGGTTAGTAAATGCAACGGAGGCTACCTGTGGCCGACGCTAGCTTTTTAAATCTCCGGACCGTCAAGATTGCTAGCTTGCACGGTTCCTTTGGTGAGAGCAAAGCAGGATCATGTGACTTCAGTTCAGATACAACAGGGAGTGTCCAAAATCACTGATATGGAATACCGTAGCTTTCAGACTATAAACGGCAACTTTTTTCTCATGATTTGAGCCATGTAGCTTACAGTCCAATGTGGCTTATCTGCAGATTTTTTTTCAAGCCGCCAGGGAGCAAACCACCAATAAAGAAAATCTGTTCTAAGTGTTAACAACTATGAAATAGAACTGAAAAAAAAGGAATTAATGGCTATGCTCCAAAAGTTTAAAATTATATAATTCGATATTAAAAAATATAGTATTAAAATATAAAAAATGTGTACTAGTTGCGTAAAAGTAAAAATGTGTTTATAAAGTCATAAAATATGAGTATAATATTGAATAAAATAAAAAAATAATAGGAATTGATGTGTAAAAATATAGTATTAAATAATATTAAGAATGTAGTATTAAAAATACAAAATATTTGCACAAGTTGTGTAAAAGTGCAATGTGTTTATACGGTCAATAAAATAAAATATTAATATTCAAACAGGATATTAATATTCAAACAACTACAATAAAAAAACAATAAATTAATAAAAACATTTAAAAAAAATTACCGCATACCAATATTTCTGCATAAATATCTAATGTTACAACCTGCGGCTTAAAGTTCGGTGCGGCTTTACCATGGCATTCGTTTTCTCGGTCTTTGCTGCTGCGACTCACATGCATAGTCCGAAATTCCGAAATAGTCATTTCCAAGTGGCCGTGTCATCGTTTCATATTTTTTTTGGTATGGTCACCCATGGAAAACTACAAGGCGAATGTCGCCGAATTGGTCCGCCACCATTTGACATAGAAAGCCGAAGGAAATTCGAGGTCAAAACAACCCCCCCATTTAGCCAATCTATCTACAGACAAAGGCTTTTATTAATCAAACAAAGTGGGATGATGGCGCTCGGCTGCAGGCGGGCGCGCCTCAAAATGGCGTGAAACTGCTAAGCCGAGCGCCATGACACCCATCAGGCCACTACAATCTACAACAGCACCACCAAGCCACTGCAGGCCCCCGCTCGCTAACACATACACACTTACACCGGGGTTGGCCCATTTGGAAAAATACTCTTATTGCATTATTGTATTTTCTCCTCAATATTGTTATTTAATATGTGATTATATTTTGAGGTCCTCATCCCATGTATCACAAGAAATAAATTATTCATATATACAGTAATTATTGTGTATGTATAAGCAGGGCAAGGCAATAAATTAAATTACTTATATTTCATTTGTTATTTTAAAAATCTACAATTTGAATTTCATTGGAGACAAGACGCATTTACTTAATTGTGGCAATTAAGCAAGTTTTTCCACAAGCTACATTCTGAATAGCTACTTTTTTTGCATAAATGCTGAATGTTTATACGTGAATATTTTTACTATATATATTTTTTAAACTATATTATAGTTTCAATTGAAATCTGATTCAAAATCAATATAGATCATTGTTTTGCACAAGATTCTTTTTGAATAAAACAAAATGTAAACAAAATGTTTAAAAAATGAGTACGTGTTTTTTGGGTTCATTACTTTGATGATGATTAAAATCGATTAGATTAAAAAAAAGATTAAAAAATATATTTTTGGCATTTGTGTGTATATAAGGGATGTCAGAGGTAAAAGCATTTTTAAAAGCAATAAGGAAGTTTACCATGGTTAACTCAAGATTAATTATGGAAAATTTTCCAATTAATTAGTTACATATATTTTGACAGCATCAATATGTAAAAGGGTTTTTGGCTTTGGCGTTTCAAAAAAAAAAAAATAAATCACAATTTAGAGATACACAGTACACATATATCCAAGACTACATAAACGTGTGCAATTGTTCTCTGTGTGATGTTTTGGATAAAAAATAAATAAACAAAAGAAATACATTTAAAACGCTGTCGCTTTTTCCTACACCGTACCGCATGCAATGCTTTTGTTGTGTTCTGAATAAAAACAAAGCGTGCACGTGTGCATATGCATGTGCGCAGGCGAGCACGTGAGAGGGGGTCTGCGTGGTAACAAGTGCGGCGGTCCACGGCGCGAAGCTTGACGAAAAGCCTGGCCCAAACCCAGGCGGGGGTGCCCATGCGGTCAGCCCAGCGCTCGTGCACAAACACAGTCTAACCTCTCCGTCTCCGGCCTAGCGGCCCGCCGTCCGACCCCGACCCAGGATACAAGGAGAGAGCACAGTTAGCAACACGCCGCCGTCCGTCCTCGACCGCCACAAAGTGACCCTGAACAACGCTCCTGCGAGTTGGCCGCGTTAGTGGTGTGAAAATCAATCACGTCTCATGACTGACAGTGCATTCGGAAAATAGTCACTCAGTGCTTCACACGCATTTTTTTATGCTTCAGCCTTTTGACAAAATAAATTACTTTTTTTCTCATAAAAACTACTCACAACACAATATAACGATGATGAAAAAAAGAACTGTAGATGTGAGTTCCATTTAGACAAAAATATAATGCTTTGCCGCCATCTTGTGGCAACTACAAGCAATTACTATTTTAGGGATTAACATTGTTTGGATTTGGTGCCTTTTTGGCCTATCCTGCACAGTGGAGGACCGGTTAGTACGTCTGCCTTACAATGCTGAGGTTGTGGGTTCGATTTTAGCTCTGGCCTTCCTGTGTGCATGTTCTCCCCGTGCCTGCATGGGTTTTCTCTGGGTACTCTGGTTTCCTCCCACATTCGAAAAACATGCATGGTAGGTTTGTGAGTCTTATTGTTTGTTTGTCTTTGTGTCCCCCGTGATTGGCTGGGAAGCAGTTCAAGGTGTAACCTGCCAACTGCTCGAGGATGAGTGGTTAAGATTATGGATGGTGGGTGAACAAAAAAAATGTTATAGGGATTTTTGTGCGTAATTTTGAGGACCAAAATGAACAAATTCTGTTTTGGAAGAAGGGTGTAGCACAACAAAATGTGTAAGAAAGGAAGCACTGTCACTATTTTCTGGCTGCACACAATTTTGTGGCTGGTTCAAAGTGAGCATCTTATGATCCACAGAGGAAAAGATGCACATGGCTGACATGAGAAGGATTTGAATGTGTTGCAGCATGTGCAAATGTTAGTAGGTTGATCAGAGATTAGTTTTTTAATGTGTTACACCATATGGAGTGATTCAATCAACTTTGGCTGGATTTACACTACACGTCTAATTTTTGATGAATTTCTTGGCCTATTTTCATTTCCATGTACTTACACCACAGTATTTATAATAATGGTAAATGTTCAAGTCAATATTCTTAGATTTAAATGTTGCATCATGAATCTGCATGTGCATACGTTAGCTTAAATATACAAAGATACTGTACTAGATTTTAATGCTAGTCATGATGGCAGAAGAACCACTGGTATGGCTGGTATATGCACTATTAATGTGAAACATTTACACTGAATTGAATGGCCGCTACACTTCTAGTGTACCACATTACATCGCATGTAATGGTCTATGCATCCCTAACGCAGTACCACTAAGCATTTGTGTCATTTAACAGTTACACCATCAATTACCAGCTCCGATTTGGAAATAAGAATATCGACCCATTCAAGCGACCTAACTAAGTCCTGGTGTACTCAGCAAAGGACACCCCGGCCTTTCCAGCGATGTCAAAATGGACATGACAGGGGACACTAATTAATAGGCTGGGTCTCAGAAGATATTATGGATTCCATATCCAAATTGTGAAAAGTGTGTTTGTGCTACTTGAACCATATAATGTAAATCCAGCTGCATGGTGAATAAAATGGTGTGTTGTTGGTTGCGGACATCTGTGCATCTGTGTGTTCCACTCTCACCTTGCTCATCTTGCTCTTACTATCAGCGGTGAGGAAGGACATGTTGTTGATCTCGTTCATCACCACAAAGTTCTGCTCCTCACGCTTGAAATTCTGCAAAGACAATCGTACACATGCACACGTCGACAGCAGTGGTGGGAAGAAGCCAAGCGCAAAAACGTGCTACTTTACTTAAACGCTGGATTATTTGTTTAACCTATGTTTGGGTATTAGGGATAAGGGGAAAAGTTGACCAAGTTGGGTGTCGACTTAAAAAATAGGTGGACTAAAATTATCTGCCTAAGCCATGCTTTCTACATGGAGGAAATTACAAGTTTGGGATCGTTAACAACTAAAAAAAGTGACAACGGTAGTGTTTAATCATTGCAAAGTGGAAGAAGAAGCAGCAGCAGGAGACGAAGAACAGGGAAGAACAGGAAGTTATTGACTTCATTTTCTGTGTAGATGATAATAAATAATGAGTAGTTATTCACTTTATGACTATGTCAATTCATGTCCAAACTCAGTAGATTATTAAGAAAAAAATGTGTGACCAAGATGATTATTAATGGAATAACCAATAGGGCAGAACTTACGTGAGATTTAGACCAGAAAATGAAGACCTCGCCCACCATCCGGAAGAGCTCCTCTGCATCGGGATCGGGACATGTCAGCCATCTTGCTCTGCAGAATGACGAGTCTCAGTACCATGGCGCCTTCTTCTTCTTTCCAAACATACCAAATAGTTCAATAAATCTTCATTGTTCTACCTGTTGTTGTCCACATAGCGGATGAGCAACGGGTAGAGGGCGTAAAGGTCGCGGCACAGCACGGCAAACTCGTCTCGGATAGTTCCGTTCTCGCTGTCCACCTCCGTCTTCCCTTCCATGCGCAGGTGGTCCTCCTCAGCCACCACCTTACCCGTGCGCTTCTTCAGCTTCTCCATGGTGGGGATGAAGTGCGACTTGAGCATCTCTGGCTTTGCCCGGCTCACGATGGGCTGGGCGAAGACTGCACACAGTGAGGTATAAAATAAATAAATAACCCAATGAAATGGATTCATATTTTGTTGAAGTCTTCCCAAAAACTCCCAAGATCCCGCTCACCTGCCAACCTCTTCATCCAGGACGCCTCATCAATCCCCAGGTTGTTGACCACTATCTTCATGATGCTACCCAGGAGCTGGTTGAGGTGCTCAGAGGTGACAGCGGTGCAGATCTGGCCCTCCAGCTCGGGGAAGTTCTCCAGGCCCCTTTCCCACCAGCGCGGGAGGTAATTGCACAGCATGGGCAGCGTGATTTCGATGACGTGAGGCATTTCCGTGTAACGCGCCCCCGACTCTGCCAGGTCGTGGATCTCCTTCATGAGGATGTCTAGCTCGGGGATGTCAGGACACAGTTCTTCCACTTGGCTCGGAAGACCCAGAACTGAAGAACACATAAACTGTTAGAATAATTGTATATAGGTTATCCCATATTTGTTTTGTTGCAATAAGTATATCAGAGCGGCAAGGGTGTGTAACCAGACCAGTTCCTGTCCGCTCTCCTCGTGAAAAAAAAATAGTTGACTTCCTTCCTGTTTGTTGTTTATTAGTTCTAGGGTCGCCTGAACCTGACATTAACAGTTCAGAGACGTAAAAGAGTTCTGAGATAAGAATTAAGCAGTAAAATTCACCCTTTTTTGTCCACCTCAGGGGATTTTTATCATTTACTTTCAACTGAACATTGTATTTTCGGTCAATGCCAAGTGGCAAAATGGCCGCCTCCTGACATGAGCCCATAAGACAAAATAAAGGCATACAACATTTTGAAAGCGTCATAATCAATAAGTTAGCAATAAGTCGCTTCAAGTTCTAATTAATTTACCCCTAATTTAAAATTTCCTGCATTAAAAAGCATGAAATTAAGACTGGAAAAGCAATCAAATTATTTCACCATTTGTGACGTGTGATCATTCGCTGCCATGAACTCACTGGTTCTTTCTCGGGGAGTCTTGGTAGTGTAAACAGAAAACGCATTGAACTCATTCAGCTCCGGCTCAAGGAAGGCGACCGGCATGGCAGCTGCGAGATGGGCCAAACATTCGCCGAGAGCAGGACGCTGTCTGCGCAGAAGGCCGAGGAACAGGGCGATGAGGACGATATGGAAAATCAAGAATAGCTTGAAGAGGGGGATGGGGAAGAGTGAAGACGGAGTCCCCCACTTACTTTTCAACATGCGGCGTCTTGACCGTGCCCAGCGAATAGATGCTGCACATGAGTCGATAACAGGAAATTTGCAAGTCGTCCACTGAGGGGGACAAAAGTGTTACTCTGATAGGTACTGACGACAACCGCACGCGATGTAGACTTACTCATGACGTCATCCCCAAATTGGTGCTGAGCGATGTGGTCGAAGAGGGACGTGAGGACGGGCAGCAGAGCGTTGGTGGTGTAATTGATGTTTTGGGCCACGCCTTTCACCTACGGCAAACAGCCAGGCTCAATTGTTATATACGCTGGTGTTGTATTGGACCTTGGTTTCAAATGAGGTTTTGCCTTCTGACCTGGTTGCGGCTGGACACTTTGCCCAGCTTGAGATTCTCCACCATCTTCTCAATGTCGTCGGCAGCGCTCTCGAAAAACTGACGCAAGCCTGCTTTGACGATCTCAGGCCCCGACTTCATCACAGTCCTAAAAGAGGATGCCGAAATATTTTCATATTATTTACAGAACTGGAGGCAAACATTAATGGGGAGCAATAATATGTTCTATGTGTCTCCATGAGTCTAAAAACAACATCCTGATGAATATTACATTTGTCAAATATGAATTAAGCACCAAAATCCACTTGTTTTTAATCAATCTCAAGGGGTGGCCATTTTGTCACTGGCTGTTGATGGAAAATTACATGACAGTTGGTCATTTCAAGTTGGAAACAAGTGACAAAATGGCTGCCCCCTAAGATGCATCAAATTGGGTGGAGTTTGCCGTCTCATTGATTGGTTCTCAACCTTTGCACAAGGATGAACCCCCTTGTGAAATATTTTTGCACCCAAATACCTCTAAAAAGAGCAAAGGATTTTTAAAGAAAAAAAAAAGCTATTAAAAGTTGCAGTGTTCCGATTAATATGCTCTTAATTTGAAAAAAAAATTGTAGTGTCCCTGTCACGGCATTAAAAAGCATGAAATTAGATTTGCTGATAGATGCATAAAAATTGTTAAAATCTCAAGCACCCCATCAGGTAACTTCACGTACAATTTACGAACCCTTTTGGGATCGACTTTTAAAGAAGACGCCAAGAAAAGACGCACCTGGCATCCAGCGAGCGAGACAGAATGTGAAGGCAGTTGACCACGGCGCTTGCGTCAGTTCCTGGAAACAGCAGATGGTAGCTTAGCGTTATCCTTCTCCACTATCTGTCGAACTGCAGCACAACTGTTTTTGTTAGCTTGCCTTGTTTACCGAATTGACTCACAAATGTACTTTATGAGTGTGAAATCTGGGCCTGTTTAAACACACAGCTAATATTCTCCTGTACGAATGGCAACAAGTGGGTACATACAGGTTAATCGCATCTTCTGTATAGAAAAAATGTTTTTAAAATGCTGCTACTGGTGTACAAATCATTGAAGGGCTTAGGGCTTGAACACAAAAAATGCTAATGCAACAAAAAACCCAGTAAAGTTCGGTTCAATCAGTGGAGCCCAGAGTTCAAAGTAAATATGAAAAATGTAAGCGGCTGCTGACAGAACTGAAGGTGGTCAGTCAGCCCCTAAAAAGCATATGCCACAACGGTGATGAAAGAAAGCACATTCAAATCAGACTCAGGCTGTTAGTGGCCAAAAAACAAAATCCTCGCATTAGATGAGAGCACGAGAGGGCAAACTCAATGTGATCGGCACAAAGGAAGAGGAAGAAGATGCGGAGGGGCCGTGCAGATCGCTTACCAAAGAGAGAAACTCTGTGCCTCACCAAAGCAGCCAACTTACAGAAGATACTGACACGGAGGAGAAAATAAGAGGAAGAGGACGATGAGGAGACAACCAGGGAAGGACAAATGTTTGAGGTGACATGGAAAGCCGACATTAGGAGGGACGTGAAAGACGGAGAGGACAGAAACGTTACACACTCGTTGCTTTTCGTCTGTTTGTTTGGATTCACTCAAAAAGATGTAAAATATTTCAAATAAAAATGTCCTTTGGTGAATACATTATTTACAATGCTACCTTGCGATCATTTCCTTCTCCTTGTTGGAGGAATGCCCTCCGCTTCCAAGGACTTTAGCAGGGGTAGACAAGAAGTAGAGACAGTGGTTCTTGAAGTACTGATTCACAAGTGGCAAGAGAATCTATGGAAAAAAAAACAAGGTTTAAAAAAATGACTCAAATAGAAGTCACTTGACATTACATAAATAAATTGTAGAATAGTGGGAAAAAACCCCACTTAATTGCATATTATATTATTTTTTTATTATTTCTTTAATACTATTTATAATTATTACAAATATAAACATGATATATATAAAATATCAACAAAGATATAATATAATATAATATAATATAATATAATATAATATAATATAATATAATATAATATAATATAATATAATATAATATAATATAATATAATATAATATAATATAATATAATATAATATAATATAATATAATGTTAGTGCTTAGTACAACTAGCGGACCTTGGCAAAGAATTTGATTTCTTGCTCGTGTGGTGACTTCTCCACTCGACCGCTGCTAACCACAGCCTCTGTTGGGGGAAAAAAAAAACCAACAAAACATGACATTGCCAATTATGTTGTCAACCTGTATCTGTCTCGCTTACCCAGATGAGCAATAAACTCCTGGGCAATGTCCATCCATTTGAGAAGCTTCTGGAGGAAGCCATAGGCAAAGCGCTTTTCAATGGATGAGATGTCCTGCTCCATGTCCTTCAAGCCCCTGATGATGGAGAGGAATTAGAACGCCACAAAATTATAGGTGTTTTGATCTGGCCTGACCACTAGAGAGAAAAAAAAAATTGCTGACCTAGTCACGGCATATCCATTGAGTTGGAGGAACTTGAGCACGTCCTGAGCTTTTTCTCGATCTCTGGCCTTCTCTTTAGCAGTCAGGGTGTCGTAAGGCACGAGCAAAGGATGCGTGCCGCCACCTGAAAGGAGACGTTTGTTTTGCTTAGCATCGTGCCGCTTGTGCAGTGACAGAAGAAGCCTCTCACCTTTTGACTGAAGCTCCAACTTCTTCTTGCGGCCCCATGTGTTGTGGTAGTTTTCAGCCAGTTGCTCGGCCATGGACTGCACAGAGAAACATACGTTCATCTGATACAGCTCAAATCATTAAAAAAGTGACATCTGACACAAACCTGCAGCTCTCTTGACAGAGCCATTCCTGTGATGTCTATCGGTTGAGGGCTGTAACCATGGCTGGGATCATACGTGGCCTGGAGACAAGAATTTATTGTTTATTTCTTTGACTTTTGCGTGTGACAAAACACACTACTGCCTGAGCGTACCTGAGCAGTTTGGGAGATTTTCCGGGTGGCGGCCTTTTGCTCGTCTCCCTCGCCGTCTCGGGCTTTCTCCAAGGTCCATTCCCATGCCAGCATGGCTTTGATGGACTCTTTTATTGGCCAACGATAAATCTCCTTGTCCTGAGGACAGGGGAAAATTATTCATTTGTATTTTTAACTACAATGCTCTTTATGTTTGTTTCCTTGGTATGGCAAAAATACTCATTGGTATACAGGTATGTGAGAAAATAATTGTGTATAAATGTGACATTTTGAAATTTAGAACCAATGTGATTGTTGATATAATATAATTGACATGCTATGTAAATTCCCCAAAAGTTTATCGAAAAACAAAACGGCCAAAAATATTTTCCCATTTATTATTTTTTCATATTTTAACAACAAAAGACATGTATATGTAAATACTCAACAGACCAGACAAAAAAAAATGTAAAAGGGCCTTAATTTGGCCCACGAGCCATACGTTGCGCGCCTCAGATCAAAAGTTATAATTCAGCTTGCTCACAGAATCAGAAATACACAATACCTTTTCAGAAAATGTTTTGTATGGCCTCAGCATTGGGTGAGTCTTGGCGTTCTCGTCTAACACCTCGCCATAGGTCCAGTTGTTCTGAATCTACCGGGAAACAAATTCAAACAACAATATAAACCCTTGTGCACACACTTTGCAAACTATACACATGGCATTTTTCCTTTTTTTTGTCAGTACTTTTAAAGGCGTAGTAATGAAAGTTCTTCATTATTTTTTTTTCTTTCAACTACTTGTTCAGTGGCATCAGTTCTATCCATACATATGTACGTACATGTATTAGCCACAAAAATAGTCCGTAACTGGTCTCTACAGCCACCTACTGTCTTGAGGTGAAACACAAGTCAACAAAGAATTTTATGTTTGCTTACGTAGTTTGACCACCGCTCAACGGAATCTTGCAAAAATAGCAGGAAAATCAATGTCATGAATCCTATAAAAATGCACCTCAAAAATTGTAATTATAAGGGTTTTACATGGTCCAAAATTTGGACAATTATTATTTTTGTACATAAAATATTGCACGTTCAGCTGCAATCACAGAGAAATGTCAGAATAGTTGCATTTTGAAATTTTACATGTTTTAATCATCTGCTGAAAATTTCAGCTCCCTCGTGTTTTTTTCCCATTCATTCTTTCTATAATTCGTAACATAATGCCACAAAACTAACAAAAAATAGAACTGACTTTTCAATGTATTTTGAACTGACCTTTTCAAATGCCCATTTGTCATGAGTATGCTCTGCATACTTGTTGATGAAGCCATCCAACCTCTCGGGAATTATAGTGCTGTCGACAAAGGTTAGCAACTTAGTACTCTAACGTAGTTACCATGACGAATTACAATGACAGGCAAAAGACACAAAAATTAAAGTCTGGACAAAAATTTCTTGTCTTTGTGGCTGGATGTTTTCAGAATGTATTTCTTGCATCTCACTTGGTGGTTTCCACTGGTTTGGGATCAAAGTTGCCCTCGGCATCCACAGATGCTTTCTTCTCGGTGTGGGAGGAGTAGCTGGCATCCACGTAGTCGGGCGGGATGGCGCCGGCGATGGCGCACAGGCACGGCATGGCGATCTTGAAGAGCTCGGCGTCAAATTTCTATATTGTGGGGATGAATGCAGAAAAGCAAAGTTACAAAAGGCAGCGGGAAGTCTAATGAATTTGTTACTGCTTCTACTATTACTAAGATAACTTCACATGCTTCTAGAGATGAGTGGTGAAGATGGTGGGCTCTCACCTTATGGGCCAAAGACTCAAAAATTCCCCAGAAAAGTTTGCGGGAAAGATGGAGCTCTTCCTCTGAGGTCACCCCAAAGTTGGCCCAGCCATTAGGCAAACAATAGTACTTCCAGCAGCGCTCATAGTGATTGGTCAGAAGCTGCAAGACAGTCAGTTAGTTATTAGTTAGTTAGTTAGTTAGTTGTATAAATTCTGTTGTGCAAGTGTGTAAATGATTATGCGACAGTCAACCAGTCATGTCCTCAAAAATATTGATTAAGCACCAGCTTGGTAACAACGAATTTCATTGAAGTGTGGTGAAGCATTTCAGTATTTGTGTACTATTAAAAAATATCAGATTTGCGGCCATCTTGTGACATCTATGGGTGGTTGCACACCTTTTTGGGTTGGCTTTAATTACTCATGACCAATTCCTGTAGTTAAAAAAAAAATATATGTTTAAAAGGCAGAAGATTTGGCAGTTTTTCAATATCCGTACTTTTTTCTATAGTATTTGTAAAAAAACCGATATGATACATATGAGTGTGATATTCTTCAGCTTTGTTACCAATATGCTGGATATCATTTTCCTTTAATTCTTTGTTTGTGTTGGTGGAGAATAATACTAATTAAAAAAAAATTAAGGCAAACCTTAAGTGGCATCTTAGCATATTCGTTGAGGATGGGCACATCAAACACCAGCCTCCTGAGCAGATGCTGAAGCATGGACGGCCGGAGGTACCTGCCAACACAACATCATGAATAAGGACGATGTCAATTCCACGTAGGCCGTTTTTTTTCCCACAACTGACTTGCAGAGCCACATGAGGCACTCCTCGATGACATCCCTCTGAGCTTTGGTGAGGGCTCGGCCGCGGGACAGTCGGTATATGGTGTGCAGCATGGAGTCGATCATGATGGCGCGGTGGTCGGTGCCGGCGAACAAGGGGGCGCACTTGGTGAGCAAAGGCAGGACGGCTGAGCAGAGGTAGCGGTTCAGCGCTAATGCCATTTCTGTGGTGCTGAAGGCCACCTAGAAGAAAAGCCAAAAGAATATCCATTTTGGTTGAGTTATTTGCCTAAGCACGTTGCTGGAAAGAATATAATGGGAGATGTGAGGAGAGAGTACGCAAAGGACTCACGGTGTCGAGAGATGCGGCAGCTCTCATGTCGGGCAGGAAGCCGACCTCCAGCACGTGGAGCAGGAAGTCTTGGTTCTCGATGCCGTACACTCTGTCCAAGAAAAGCACCATGGAGGCTTTGTGGTCGGGAACGAAGCTTGCAGACATCTTGGGCTCCACAACCTGACCGTCTGAAGCATGGACAGGAAAAAACATTTTTAAATAAAAAAAAATCAAACAAGGATCTCCAGATGTTCATCTCGATCTTAGCTCTTTTAAACCTTCGTTAATTCATCAATTATCAGAATTCTACTCAATTATTGGAATCAGCCTAAAAGATGGGCTAACGGATAGCATCTTGTGCAAAACCTCATACCCACATGACCTCATTCACTAAAAGTCCAGCAAACATCTCTGTCATCACTGTCACTAGCAGTGTATGAGTTAATGTAGTTTATCAAGTGTCTGCCTAATTGTATTATACTGCCCCCAGTGGGCAAGTCAGGAACACCAGAAGCAGCAGCAATGAATGAATTCTAATGGTCACACTTAATACTACAATTGATTACATTACTATCAAAGAGGGACTTTACTGACAACAAAGTCTTATCTAAACTATTTCTTTCACCTTTGCCGTGAGAAGGAATTTGCACAGGCAAGCTGATGACTCCCACTAGATCTTCAATGGGCACCAGAGACCTCAGGATGGCTCGGATCCTCAGAGCTTCGCCCTTTCCTGCTTGGATCAGCTAGAAGACAAATAAAGGCACGTTGAGAGCTTTGTTTTCCATCTGCTGAGCAAGAGAAAGCAGCACTATCAAAAGCGGCTCCGCTCACATGCATCTCGGGAGCACAGCGACCCAGGAGGTCAATGAGGGCCGAGTAGAAGGACATGATGGCGTTTCCAAGATGAACGCGGCTCTCTTCCTGCTGCTCTTCACCACCGAACCTTTTGATAAAAAAATGACCACAATTTCCTTGTGAGCCTAAAAGGTTTGTGGACTACTGGGTTCATTATGGAAACCCACATGAAGCGTCTGTCTTTTTTGACAGTGGGTCCATCCCTCGCAGGGTCCTCCGAGATCTTGATGGCCTCCTCCATGGCGGCCAGCAGACCGTTGCCGCCCTCTCCACGGAGCGCCGGGCCGAAGCACTCGGGCCGGCGGATGAGAAGGCGTACCACTACGTTGGCGTTCTCCTCCACGCTCTCGCCTATGAAGGCAAGAAAGTCAACCGACGAGCACTACGAGAGCAGAGTGGAACTACAGAAGACTTGTCAATCGATCCTACCAAAATGTGCCACTCATAGCTAGGAATAAGTGCGCTTTATGAGGAAACCTGAGGTGCTGTTACCATTGACAAAGACGGCAAAGCGCAGAAAGTCCAAATATCTCTCCCCTCCGCAGGGATTCCAGCCAATGTCGGGGTAACCCTTGGACAGAAGCATGGGGCACATCTGCAGGCCACAGCCTGCCAAGTACGTCACCACCTACATCAAATAATTACAATCATAACATAATGGATTAATCTTTTTGTGTAAAGACACCCTTTTTCTTTGAAATATTCAACTTGTATAGTCAATGCTAGTTAAAAATAGTGTTTTAACCTCTAAGACACTGGATTGACTTTCTCAGCAGGTGTCAAATGCAAACAAAAATTCAAATAAGAATGGCTTTCAGTTTCATAACGGGAGTGTCTGTATGTATTTTTTCTGTTGCCAAACCATTTCCAGGTCCTGCTCCTGTAGTGCCAAAGCCAGCTCGTTGTTGTCAATGCAGGATGCCGCCGCTACATCCAAGGGAGTGGAACCCCGCATGCCTGCCAGCCAAAAACAAGTTTGTTCATCACAATAACATTAAGCACATATACACAATCTTATCTCATAGTCAATAGTTGGAGTGTTTTCTAAATTTCTAAACCACATCAGAATATTCCAACTTCAAATGAAAACGAAATTTCTAAGACTATCCTAATATGCTAATAATGCTATATTTGTCAAGGGCAGTGAATGTTAACCTGAAAATATTCAGCTCACTGATATCAAATTAGATGCAAGGGACTATTTTCTTATTTTTCAAGACCAGTCTCAAAGCCAGTTTTTAAAGGTCTTGGAATCTAAGGTATTTTTACTCTGTCTTGTCTTGGACATGGCAGACTCTGGATTTTTAATCAAGACCGATCAAGACCATCACCTTCTGACCACTACCACCACTGCTATGAGCTAGTGAGAAATTGCATCATTTGTAGAAAAAGTGAAACGGCTTGGATTTGAGATTAATATCAATGTACTTTTTCAACACAAAATAGAATAATTTGTTTTGGATTTGTCTTTAATAGTTCAGTCTTAGCCTTGTCGTGGACTTGACCTCCAAAAGCCTTAGTCTTGTCGGACTTGATACTCGATCACGTTTTGGTCTTAGTGTGATTTTAAACACATCACAAGGATATCATCTTTCTACATTTCTGCGGATTCGAATTTTCTAGTCAATTGATGAAGAGAGTAAACTTACCCAGTCCGATGCCGCTGTTTTGCAACAGGTAGCTCAGATGGTCAAACATGGAGCGTTGGTTTTGTCGACTGATCCGGCAAAAATAGCACAGGAAGCGGCAGCAATTGGTGACCATTTGGGGGAAGCGGATTTCCTATGGAAGAAATATTAAAACACCCTGCTACAAACCCATCAAGACACCATGATGGATATTTTGGGGAGGATGTTTACTTTTGAGTCTCCTCCGCCACCCAACACGTTGACCATCACCTCCATGACCGTCTCATGCATACCAAGAGCTCTCATCAGATTGGGGTGTTGGTAGAACACCTTGTTGTTCATGATATTCCTGAAAAATGCCAATCAAAATCCAAAATTAAGCAGTATTTAAATTCATAACACAACTGAAGTTTGCAATTCAGTTTTTGACAAATTTTTGCCAAGATGTCAACTTTTCACATTTTGGTATTTTCTCCACCAGCCTAATGAAGCGGATGATGCTTCATGACCTGGAAAGATTTTCACACTGAGACCATTTAAATTTTAAGTTGTTTTCGAACTTCTGACTGGTACAGACTATGCTTACTTGTAACGCAATAGAAATACTCATGTTTTAGTTTCCATTATGGTTAGCTTGGTACAACAAGACTATCAGTGATTTTTTTTTTTTTTTATGAGCTATGAATGACATGCACACAAAGCAGTCCCACCCGATGCTCTGGATCATGAGGCGCTCCTCCTCCGGGCCCATTTGGACGATGAGCAGCGAACGTATCTGACCCAGACACTCTAGCAGGTCCATCGTGTCTTGGTAGGACACAGCGTTGATGGCGTATGCTTTGGGCAGCGCCCGGATCAACTCGCCCAAGCCGTCGTACTGGCGGTGGAGCAGGCTGAACATTAGGCGCACCAGCTCCGGGTTCTGGATGAACGATTCCTGGGCCCAGTGGATCATGGTGTGGGAGATCAGCTCCTGAAGAGTGCCTGCGTCACGAGAAATTGAAAATGATTCACAACAGAACATAAAAGTCACATTTGTATATTTGTGTGTCAACTTACTAGGTTTGGGCTCCTCCTCTGCTTCGGGCTTCTCCTCCTCTTCCTTCTTTCGCAAGCTTTTGACTTTTTCCACAAGACTGAGGAGTCGTCCCCTGAGCGAGGCGTCCACCTCCTCTTCCTCTGTCTCCTCCTCAATATGTATGCCTTCAGGGGTAGTTTTAAGAGTGTCTTAGAACAGAAGTATAGAGTACAAGCAGAAAGTGAGAAGTTCCCAGATGTCCTCACCGCAGTGAAGAAGGAGATCATTGTGAAATTCTCCCAGTGTATCTCGCACCTCCTCGGGTACAGGACAATCCTCATCCTCTGGACTGTGTTTGAAATTGGTCAGCATAAGAACCTGTGAGTAATAAATAAATATAGATCCCAAAAGAATCACATAAATAAATTTGCTTTTACATTTGTCATGAAGATTTATCTAAGGCAACATAATATGTGTTCGCAATTGTTATTTGCATTAGATTACTTCTTCCTAAGATCCTAACCTGGTCCTGAGGCGGCGAGCGGAACTCGCGGGTCTTGCGCGCCGTCTCGGCAGCCGACATGGTGAAGGCCGTCATTAGCTGGTTGTAACGGACGCGCTGGTTGCTCTGGATTTCGTGCACAAAGTTGTCCGAGTAGGCTACGATGGCCTCCACGCGATGCCGCAGCTCGCAGTCGCAGAAGTACTGCAGGAGTGCGCACATCTGAGAAGGAGGGACAAAGTTTGGCGTTAAATACTTTTTGGGCGGGAATACATTTGTATGCAAGTGAGCTTCATAGTTGATGCACTCCTTTCTATACAAAACCCTTTCAACTATCCGTTTTTAACATAAAAGATTACCTGCAACCCATCCTACGTAACTACTTGCACTTGTCAATGTCTTTAAAAATCTGCAGCTCGCAGAAACGCAGCTCTTCAGACCTCAATTCAGTTTTAAAATTGTTTGCTCACTGTCAGGCAATAAGGGCGAGCAGTAAGGAAATCGGACACTAGAGGACGCCAAAAGACGATTGAAAACTCACCTTTATATTGTTTCTTTTTATATAGTGTTTCTTGTTGTCAGACTAACCTGCAGTTTGACAGATTCTGGCAACTTCATCTGGAGCAATCCCTCCTCCAGACCCTCTTCTTCTTCTTTTAATTCTGCCTCGAGCATCTCTGCCTCCTTCTCTTCTTCTGCCTTCTCGCCATCTATTTTTCCTCCTTTGGCCTCGCCTTCTTCCTTCTTCTCTTCGGGCTCCTCCTTCGGCTCAGCCTCTTCGCCGTCCTCGTGTTCTCCTTCCTCCAAAGCTTTTAGCTCCTCTTCCTCCTCTCCCATGCCCTCGTCCTCCGGCTCGACCTCATCGGCCTCCTCCTTCTCCCCCTCGCTCTCCTTGTCCGCTTCTCCTTTCGCTTCCTCCGTTCCCGCATCCTTCTCCTCCTCTTCCTTCCCGCTGAACACATTGGGATCGATCATCTTCAGAATGTGTTTGGTGTCTTCGTCGTTGAAGATGCCCATGATGAGCAGCGTGCTGATGAGCTTGAGGATGGGGACAAAGTGGAACTCCACGCTGCCTCCCACTGGGTCGCGCATGGCCTGGCTGCCATCTAGTACAGCCTCCGTTAGCATGCTAATCGCCAGAGTCTTCAACTCCTAAATGAGGGAAAAAAAGAAACTTTTTGGTTTGACTTAGTACTGTAATGCAGAAAGATGATTAGTCAAACTCATTAGTTTGCAGGCAACATTCAAAGCAGTTTAATTTACTGTAAACATACTTGACTTGATTTGTAAGACTATGTTTTAGTTAATTTCCTTGCGTTATACTTGTGCAATAAAGCTCTATCATCTCCTGTACGTTGAAAACATACAGTTGATTAGACAAATTAGTAATTGAGTGCACTTTGTCAAGATAATGAGGAACAGTGTGTTTAATTTGCCATACCTGCAGTGGGAAAATGGGACTAAGCGTATACAGGTCAGGATCCATGCCCACAAAGTTGATGGAGGAGAAATGCAGTTTAGGTCGCAAGCAGGTATTGAGACCCACACCAGGCAGGGAATGGGCTTTTTTGGCATCCGGATAGAGGTTGATGCTGAGCGTTTCCTCCGTCATGGGCACGATGAACTCCCTGTTAGTGCCAAGGCGTGCCCGCTTGGCCGACTCCAGGTGGATGCTGATGAGGAGGTCGTAGTAGCCGCTGCGGAGAGGACCGGGCAAGTAGGTGTTCTCGATGGCATAGAAGAGCTGCGATTCGTCCACGTGGCTGCACAGCGCATGTGCCACACGGTTGTTTCCAAGGGCGCACACGGCGCAGTAGAGCATGAGGGTGTGGTAATGGAACTTCATCAGGTCCTGGCGCTCAGAAAGCTCCAAGATGTCAATACACCTGAACACACATGCATTTGACTTTTAGAACAACTGCATGTTCACAGTTAGAGCTGAGCAATTCGTCGACTTAAGCTTGACCTGCGGCCAGCGCTACGATCCCACCTGTTCTCCTCCGGGATGTGCAGCGCCATCATAACGAGCGGCTCGGTGCACTCCACCATCCAGCCCATCTTTTCGTTCACTTTGCCCACCTCCGGGTTGAGGAAGCGATTGGGCATTCGGCTCCAGATGACAGGGGTCAACATTTGGACATCCAGCCTCGGGGGGCACTGGGGCACTGGGTTCTTGCGCTCACTGCGGAACATGGCGGCCGAGATGGGCATGATATTCTGCAGGAAGAGGAGAGGATTGGAGACTCTTGGGGGAAGTGAGAGGAGAAATGTGGGAGTCGGGATCGAACCTTTAGTTTGCCCAGCTCCAACTGCACCATGTTCTGGCTGGAAGGTTGGATGAAGACGGCGGGAAACAGCTTGGTGTTGGGTTCCACCTGAGACAGATCATGTGTGCTTTTACTACACGGGAACAGGACACAGTAGAAAAAAAAACATCTAAACAAGATCAAACACACTGACAAGAGTAAATTAGTCATATTTTGTATTAAAAAAAACAAATACATTTACCTTTAAGCCCTTTAGTTCATTGCTAACACATTCTAAAAAAAAAAATCAGACGCGCTAACAAGTAGTAGCTAAGTGGAGGTGCGAGGCAATGGATATGTGAACACAAACAGTGCAGCAACATACAGTATATAGACAGACAATACAAGAAAAACATGAAACTTGACATGCAACTCCTCACCTGGTAGAAGGTATTGATTTCCTTGCCGTTGGCTGTGAAGGTCATGAGGCCTGTGGCCAAGTCTACCAGGCAGCCAACCACCATGTCCTCCTGACTAAAGCGGGTCTGCTGAGTGCTAACCAGGTCACCTCCCCAAACCATGTAGCAGTTGCTGTGCTTCATACTGCACAGAAACATTTTCAATCACAATCTTCAATAGACCTTTTGGGGTCACGAATAAAAAAAAAAAAAAAGTTGTGTCGGGGAATGATTTTTCAAAATCATTAGACTTTGACACCATCGTAAACCCATAAGAAGGAATAGTCAAAAATGGGCTAATGTTATTTTATTTCTTTACTTAAAAAAAAAAATAGCAACTTGAGCTGAACAAACCTGTCGTGTATGTTGCCTTTGTCATCGCCCACAGTCACCGTGACGTTCCGTACTTTGGAGAGATCGAAAGTCGGATCAAACTGATGGTAGTCAGGAGTAACCCAACCAATCCAGACGCCGGTTGGCTCCTGCCCGGCAAAGATTCTCACCGAATAGTAGTACTGGAAGGAAAATGACAAGAAATGTTTGAACAAACGTACCATAGTTCTTCAAGTAGCAGATTTCGTATTTTAATAACCCTACGAGAAAAAAGTTGAATAGTTAGCATGATGTTGTAACTTACAGTGGTGGTGTTTAGGATGATTTCAGGGTCATCTCGGTCGTCGGGAACCACATCTTCCACCAAACGGGGCACGGTCGGCGGGGCGGGGGGAGGCGCCAGCGGTGTCATGGCCGCTTTCTTGGCTTTGAAGAAAAATCTGAGATGCAGGCAGGAGAACTGTTTAATGTTCTTTGACCAAGTAAATAAATACAGTAATGAATGCCTACATAAAGTATATTGTTTGAACCACACAGTGCAATCCATCACCACACTAATATTATTTCAGTCTCATTCTGCTAGTCTCCTAACTTCTAAAAACAAACCAGGCTAAACCTGTTAATGCCCGTAAATACAACTGTAGTCTGTTTCTGATTCAAAAGTTGGACTTTTGTCTTGTGGCATCTCAGAATGGAGCAGAATGCGCACAAAAGTATTGAACTGAGAACACAGATTTCATAACTACTGAAATGAAAACATGCACGCAATTACTGCAATGATAATAATTAGGAATTACTCTTACCCTCTTTTCTTTCCTTTCTCTGTTATGGCATCCTTCTCATTTTCCACTGAGATCTCCTTCGGTACCGATGGCTCCTTCTTGTCTTCCTCCTGTTCCTTGCGGCTGGCCGACTTCTTCAGGACCTCAAACTCAGAGTCGGGTTCCACTACCACTACTTCGTCCTCGGGAATAGTGAGTGCTCGGGTAAGCAGCGTGGTACCCGCTGGGATCTTGAAGGTCTCATGGAACTGCACCGGCATGCTGAGCCTGAGGAACATCATGTCCGTATTGGCGTTCTGCGAGCCGAAGGTCTTGTGGGTCAGCTTCAAGCAGGGGGCGCTGTCCACAGTCCCATCCACGCGGGACACCTAAGGGATTGATTACACAAAAGACGAGTGATTCTACGATCTGTCTATTTTTTTATGGTAGCAGTAAATCTGGAACTAATTAAAGGCATTTCAATTCATTTTAATGATAAAATATGATTTGAGAGACTGTTGTATTGAATTAAACTTTTACATCAAGGCAGCAATATATTAACTCATTCACAGCCAGACAAGTTAAAATAGCCGTCAGACAATGACAATCAGCTAACATAGACTGCCAGCCCAGTAAATATGGATCTTTGATGTCTATATCCGCCAATGTAAGTGAATGAGTTAAATTGCATTTAACATTGCATTTAAGCTGTCAGGCATTCAAACCCACAACTGTGATGCTGTGTGTTCAACATTTTCCAATCAAAAGTGCCGATCAGCTGTTACCTCCAGGTGGTTGTGGTCGGTGGGGACAGGCTGAAACTGGGGCAGGCTTTTGCTGAACCACATAGTAATGTCTCGCTTCATGTTGATGGCGAACGGCTCAAAGCCTTCCTGAAGGCCGCAGATAGCAAAGTAGCGCAGGCTGCTGACGTTCTGGCCGAGATTTATCCTTCCAACCTGGGACAGGCCCAACGCACACACGGGGATGAAACCTGAGGAGTTAAAAAACAAATAAGTATGAGAATGACTTTAAGATTTGCATTCTGTCCAAAGCCAAACAAATGAACTGACTCTATTTCCACCAAATCACTACCACACAATCCTGGAATCCTTTAGAAATACTGTGTAACATACCAGAAACTCACCTTCCCCGATTTCAATTTCTTTAAAAGCCATCTCGGAGCCGGAGTCACTGATCAGCATTTCGCCATTGAGCGTGAACATGATGTTCATCTCAGTTAGGTCGATCATGCAGCCCACCACGTCTCCGGACTGCCATTGGCGACCGAAGGGCTCGTTGCCAATATGCCACCTTTGGGCCTGAAAACACCTCACAGTCATGTGCATGCTCTTTCACATTTAAAAATCTTAAATGCTCAAAATCGGAAGATGTGCACTCCTTCTTAGCAATAGCAGAAGAGTTGCACCGACCTTGTTGCCGTTGAAGACGTAAGCAAGTTCGTCGGCTCCCAGTTCGGTGTCGGAGCGGACGCTGGGACGGGCCCAGCCCACTCGCATCTCGCCCGTGGTCACGGCCTCAAACTCAAAATACCACTTCCCTTGCGTGACGCCGTATGACCGCTCGGCCCTGAAGAGTCGAACCTTGTCGCCGCGGATGTTTTCCAGGCCGTGGCCGGCTGCATGGAAAGATGCAAAGACAAAATTAATGGATGAAAGTCATACCACCAACATGACCAAACATCTAAGGTAGGCCTAAGTGTGTGAAAATGACTCACTGCTTTCCTGGTCTGGAGGCTCAATGTTGTAGCCGTAGCCAATGAGCGTCCGGACGGCATTGTTGACGCTGTCCCTGTTGGTCTTCTTGGTTCTCTCGTCCAGCAAGTTGTAAGGCACCAGACGAGGGTTTCGCTTATTGAGGATGTCCTGAGAGAAATATTTTGAAATATGCAATAAAGGCATTTTCCACTCAAATGTAAAATACTGTATCTTTATTAGAGTGCAACTGTATTTTTTAGAGAATAAGACGCACCGGTATACAGCAGATGTTTACACAGAAAGATGGTATACGTAAGGTTTCTTTTTAATTTTAATTTTATTTAAAACTTTTTTTAATTGCCTGCTTACAGCTAAATGCTCTCTTCAACTGAACATGCCGGCATGTTTAGCACCAACATATTTATAAGAAATATATGCTCAAATATTTATAGAAAAAGAATGGATATTTTCAACATAGCACCGAAAGAATACTGTAATGTTAAAAGGCAGTTCAAACTGAAAAAAATCAATATTTTGATATTTTGGTAAACATATAAACACATTGCACATAATTCACATAAACAATCATATATACCGATATTACATTTACACATCACATACTTATACAAGATTGTATTCAATTTATACGTCATTCTCATGTTTTTAATACTATATTTTTAAAACTCTTTTTGAGCACAGCCATTGATTTAAATCTTTTCGATTCTATTTCATAATTGACACTAAGACGCACTGGATTATAAACCGTGGAGCTCAAATCATGAGAAAAAGAGTTGTGGCTTATGGTCGGACAAATAAGAAAAGGTATACTGAGAATTTGAGTATTTACCTTTTTAAATAATCTATTGCTGGCAATTTTACCAACATCTAATAAAAATTGCTATTCAAACAATACTGGAAGACACAGAGAGCTTGAAGATCTTTTATCAAAATAGAGTGAAGAATTCAACACAGCTTCACCAAGTGGACTACTAATTTACAAAATTAAAATTTCTTGCCTGCACTATGCTGTACGTCCACCCTTGTCGTACACGATCCCTTGCCCAAACGTTGTGCCCGTTTTCCGCCAGTTTTTCCACAAGTTGGTTCTGGTTGGGTGTCAACTTGACGTGGTTAAGGTCAAGTGGTGCGGGCTTGTATCCGTTGCTCATTATGTAGCTGCAGAAGGCACAAATCAGTTTTTGCCTCACCTGACAAATATTTGTGATAAGCGTAAAAAAATACAATAATAATAGCTAAGGTACGTCTTAGGCAGCTTGATTTTCTTGAGGTTCTCCTCGGCTTTTTCGTCACCCATGCCAACATGGCAACCCAAAGCCAGGAGAGTCCTGTGGGAGGATGATGGAAAGGTGGATGTCAATAAAAGTGTCTTTCAATCGCACGTCTTAAGCTCCCAAGTCAAAGGTGAGTGTCAAGTGTTTTTTTTTTTTTGTTTTTTTAAAGTCCCAGTCACAAAGACTCAATAAGCATCTCAGGTCTACTGTCTTCCAACTAAGTGAAAGAACAAGAAGCTCACTTAAGAGTCTCTCCGGACATCTGCAGGTTGTAGTTCCTCTCCGGCTCGGGGAGACTCTGGAAGTCCACCAAACAGGGATGAAGCTTCTTGTTGTCATCTCTGAACTGTGAAAGATGAGTCAGTAACTCATCAGCCAAAGAAATATTCAAAATGTTATTCCTCAATCTAATGGTCCTGAAATGGTAGCTAAGGACCATTTACCAATTGGGTAAAAATTGATGTATTCACTATCACATATTTTGAGTCCAATTGCACACTTACAGTCCCGTAGGTCCATCCCTGCTCGATGCGAGTGATCGCCCACAGCTCATGAATATTCTCTGCCAGCTTCTCTCGAATTCTCTCAAGGTGCGGCGGCAAAACAATCTAAAGCCAGTGATAGATCAGATACTGTAGATCAGGGAAGATGAATGGATGGATGGATGGATGGATACAGTACATACATACATACATACAAACAAACAAACAAACATACATACATACTGCACATACATACAGTACATACATACATACATACAGTAGATGTTTTTCACCTGGACTGTGTCCACAGGACACGGGGTGAACGAGGTGTGGGTGAGCGACAGGGTGGGCCCCAGCAGATTCCGTATGCCGCTGAAGTCGTGCTTGTACTCTTTGATGGGCTCGATACGCATCCTCTCCCTTGGCAGCAGCGCCTCGTAGCACGGGGCGTAGCCCGGAGGAGGCATGAACTTGAAGTCTCCATGGCGCCCGCCCAGGAGGAAGCGAGCTCTGGAAGACAGCTTATTCTCAATAGGGTGGTAAGTAAGATGGAACCAAGCCTAGCTTTCTTTATGCGAGTGGCCAGTTTCACCCTCGAGTGGTCATCAGCCAATCACATAACAGCCTAATAAGCATTGCTCTTACTTGACACCCGCTGAGAAGCTGATGACGGGGAAGAAAAGTGCATCCACGTTGAAGTTTTCAAACATGCCCTGAACCGGGTGTCCGTTGATGCGGAAGGAGATGCTAGGCACGCTTAGATCCAGACAACAACTGACCACATCGTCCGCAGCTAGAGTGTGAGCGTTGGGTGAAGCCACCTGGCGTGCAACCGTGCCTGGTTGAACAGAATACAACAGGTCATTGTTTTCATCACAGATCACCAACAGAAAACCACATAGAAGGCCGAATCCGGTTTTGACGCATGTGCTCTTACCCGACCATAAGTGGAGGCCGTCGAAGCCATACGAATAAAGGTCATCGCCCACGCCGTTGCCTCCCCAGCCCTCCCCGCCTCCAGGGTAGGGGCTGTAGCCTTCGGTCATGGCCCAGCCCACACGAAGGTGTGATGCCTGCGCCGTCACAAAGGGCTCCACGTAGTCCACCATCATCTCGTAGTACCACTTCTTGTATTGTGTGGAACCCTCGCACGTGCCCAAGAAGATGTTTGGCCGGACACTGAGCGCAGACAAGATCATGAGGATCCAGAATAGAGCAGGAATGTTTAGCACAAAAATCTATCATTAAAGGGGAATATGATAGGGACAGAGGTGAGTATTAATGCAATTCCGGACATGTCAGTTGCATTTACTTCAAGATATTTGGAATGAATTATACTTATAGTTTTTTTATCGAAAGATACTTTTTACTTTAGTTTTTAGGATTTTGGTTTGCCTTCTGTTTCATCAGTTTAACAGATGTACGCATGATGTTTGACTCCATTAGATTAGAGTCTAATCTAATGGAGGTTACTTAAGACAATTTCTTGAGGGAGAATTTGATTTTTTTTGCAATTATTATTGTTTATGTAATATGTTTGTGCAATATCTGAACTCGCACATTTTTATTTTATATTTTTTTTCTAGTTCCTCTATTATGGAGTAACTGGAGAATGGGATGTGGTGGCGACTTTGTTGGCTGTGAAGCCTGCCATCTGCAGGAATCTAATCAATTTATTTTTGTTGTTGTTTTTTAGGGGGAGAGAGGCTAGCGACAGTATTTTAATGTTGGTGATGATAGTGGCATCCAGCCTTACTGGAAACAGTTCAGTACCTGGTTACGTAATTTACAATGTTGGTCTGCAGCAGGAGGTCTCGACCCGGGAGCAGGTTCTCAGTGATGCGGTTCTGATTGGACCTCACAGCGACACCGTTACACACGCAGAGAGAGCGCAGGACATCCAGAACCTAAAAGTGACACATACAAATATCAAAGATACATGATTAAAATGTAATAACAAAATTGGTATAAAATCACAAGAACACACCTTGTGGTTCCGTCCATGCTTGTCCAAGAGGGAGATGATTGACTTGATGTGGTTCTCTTGGATGATGTTTAGAACCTCAGGGCTTTCAATGAGCACACAGTAGAGAACCTCTAGAATACCTAGGTGTTAAATTATATAAAATACGTTGAAAAACTTACAATATTGTAAAATAGTATTTTTTGAAATGTCAGATATTCAAATCACCATTTGTCACCAAAAAATATCAGTTTTCTACAGTCATAATATTATATATGTATAAAAATGCCTCTTTTTTTTTTAATTAGAACAAATTTAAAGCCAATAGAATGATTTTTCCAGTCATTTACAAACGTATCCAAGTTTTTAATGCAAAATCCTGCTCCGTTTTTTCTCGAATTAGTGGTGTTATACCTGACGAGGCCTCCAGACGGTCCAGTTTACTGACCAACCAGTCCAGGTTGTCGCAGAACAAGGCGCAGTTGGAGCGGTTGCCCCTGATTAATGAAGCTTTCCCAAAAAGGGGAAGAAAAATCAAGTTGAAAGCATGTTTGTTCGTCTTCATGGAGTGTGTGTGATTTTTGTACCCAGCAACTCATAGAGGAGGTTGACGATCTCCTTCCAGGACTCTGCTGCTTCCTCGCCTGCAAATTCGGAGAAGTGGGCCGCCGTGTTGTACACATTGAGCCTGTCGATGCATTCCAGTACGATAGTAATCATTCCCTGACAGAGAAAATGCAGACAACAAGTACAAGCTGAGGAGATTTTTCAAGTTGTCTAAACAGGTATTGTAGATCATTAACAGAATAGATAATTGACTTTAACACTTAACTACACATATGCCGGTAAGTAAAGTGTTTAATCAGTTGTCCTACCTCCTCTTGAAAGAGATTTTGCCGGTTGCGAAGGGAGCGGAGCTTGGTCTGCTTCTCCTCATGTTCCAGCTCCTCCTCAGGGGGACGGAAGTAGAAGATGAGATCCTGCAGGGAGAGGATGACGCCCTCCAGAGGTAGAGACAAAGGTCCAGAGGATTTGTTTTTCCCACTCAGAGAGTCCAAACCCCTGAGACACGGCAAACAATTTGGATTCGATTAGGGCTGGGAGGTAAAATGTCAAGTCGGGTTTGCTGATTTCAAAATAAGTCCACTAGAATTGCTGCCAGAACCACGTTTGTGTTAATGTTTAAAAAAAAAAGATAAGGCAACTCAGATTCAACTTTAATACATTCTAAAACGTTTTAAAAAATAAGATTTGGGGGTGGGAGCAATTACTGTGAAAAAACTCTTTATTATGAAGTTGATGGGTTGATGCACCTACTTGATAAACTGCCTGAAGAGACCCATGGTGCTATAAATCATACGAGCTGCTTGAGACTCCTCAGTTTGGGAGCGAGAAACAGTAAGGGCATCGTCCATGTGTCCTTCTTGGTGGAGGATGACCTGAAAGCAAAGATGACATCATTGAATATCAGTGATCTTATATCACCTTCCATGTTCAAAATTTGAACCGTATAAATAAGCACACCTTCCTCTTCATCATTCCCAGACGCGCAGCTTTGGCGTCCAGCGCGGCATATGTGAGCCAAAGGCCGCTGGACACATGCTGCACGAAACACATGGACTCTCCATACTTGATCTCTGGTATGCCCATCCCCTCCACGTCTCGCTTGTGAGCCACGTCCACCTTCTCCTGCTCGGTGGCAAGCAAACAGAAACATATATTAACAAAAATTATTCACATATACAGTATTTCAAATCTCAAGGCATGTAATGTATTACGAAAAAGATGTATGTGAAGTGCAGGTGTATTTTTGCCCACTAAGGGGCACTATTCTCAGGTTCTAAAATACAGTAGTATGTGTGCCTAGCCAGCCGAATGGCATCTAAATACTTATGCATACGAAACTTTGGAGAAAACCAAATTAAGGTCACCTGTATTACTTCTAATAGTTTTTGTGAATCGCATATGACAAACACAGCATGAAAAAAAAAGTCATATCATACCTTTGAGGCGCGAAAGCAGAAAGCAGACACCCTGGTGTTGGCTTTATCCGAGTCCTCTACCAGCAGCCCTTTTTCCTCGTCCAGACACAGGTACCGGCCTGTGGTGATGTGGCGGATACGGAAAGCTTGCCCCCACTTGAAGTGGCTACCGCTCCAACTAGAGGCAAAAGAGCAAAACATTCACAAAACGCATTTTAATGCTCTGCTTCACAAAGTGGGGGAACTGGACAAAGTGGGTCCATGAACTTGTGAACCAGTGCACGAAAAAAATAAACCTTATAAAACAATTACCCCTCCAAACATGACAGCTTTTTGCCAAGTAAAAAGTCCCAAATGATTCTCATCAATTATCGCATAAATTGTCATCTTTGCAAGATTTTCATTTCTTCTTAAGTTACGTTATATTGTGTTGTTATGTATAGTAATCACCTGATTCGCAAAGGCTCCAACCTCCACAGTGAACGTGCTTGGCTGCATACAGCGCCGCCTTCGTAGTGAGCCATTCTGGGTAACACACACATATAATTCAAGAAGAGACATGAGGTAATAGGAAGATGAAAAAATAAAAATGCTGCTTATTAAGCTTAAACCCAGAGAAAAAATAATATACTGTATGTGAACAATAAAAAGATATGTATTTTGGAAAATAGTAATAACTAGGAATGTGTCAAATATTTTTTTTCAGACCAATACCAGGACTCAATACTCAATTCTTAAGAAGTCACTGATACCAAGTACAAATACCACTGGTGCCTTTGGCACAAATTTCCCTTTTAAGATCACATAAAGTTAATGGCAATTTTCTGTGATAGTCAATTCCACGATACTCATCTTATCTGTATCTATACAACACTTTAAAATCAACTGCTGCAAATAAAGTGTTGCACGGGGTGTAAAATTTGTCATGCAATAAACGCAGTGAAAACATTATGTAGCAAAACAGCAAATATTGTTGTAAATTTATTATCATTGTTGGGTTTTTGCAAACATGAATTCCATGCTCATTTTATTTGTTTTGCATCAGGAATATTGCTTGACAGCTATGTGGTCCTTTATTGCGTTATTTTACTGCAGAAAACTCAAAAACCCGAATTTGGGGAAACACAGAAACCTTCAGAAGGTTCCATAGGTGGGAGGAGCCCCATTCCAGGCTAAACAGGTTAGACAAAAATGAAGCAAACTGGATTTTCCGCTGCTTCACCTGCGCTTCTCCTCTCCTTCCTCTGGAGTGGCGATGGTCAGACACTCGTCCATGTGTCCGTGGAATAGCCTGAGAACGTGACCACCTGTCAGGTAGCCTGAAAAACAGAGATGTGACAAGCTTGAACCTATCAAGCAGAACAGCAAAAACTTGTTTTATATCTTCTTTTTTTTATATGCCTGTGTTTGTGTTTTTGCACCTTCAGCAAGTTCACATCCAGAGCTAATGGGATTCATATTCCACAGAGTCTGCATGAAAGAGGCGTCCACCATCAGATCTCCACTGGCGTACGAAAGGTGCTGAGAGAGGACAGATGATCAGTTTTTGGCAAAAAATAAATCAACAACAAAAATATAACATGTTTATATTTTGATGACTCTCACCAGATATCTCTCAGAGGACACGCTGACAAGGATGAGGTCGTCCCCAACTCGGACCTTCTCACCTTCGGACCTCTGCTTGGAAGCAGGATGAATGGTCCACCAACACGCCTCGCCTGCATGGAAAAGAATTTAGATTTATTGTTGAATTTATTTCTTGTGTAGGATTATAGATGCATTTAACGTCTTCAGTCCACTTTTTTTTTTAGATAATGAAAAAAGATGGTGACCACTGTCACACTGTTATTTAAACTGCGATTATACAAAAAACTGAGATCCCAAAATACTTCAATACTTTTTTTAACCATTTTTTGGTCATTTTCTTCCACATTGTTCTTGCAATATTTTAGCCTATGAAAATCCTGATAGTGTGACAACTAAAGTGGTTGTGCCATGTTTAATTTTGACATGTTGTCACCATCTGGGTGAAATTTCAGCTCCCTAGTGTCTTCTTTCAATGCTTTCCCTTTGATGCATACCTTTTGATGTAAAGATTGGCCAAAATACTGCACAAGGGTTAAACCTATCTGGCATTATTACCATTAAAAATAAATAGTGTGCAGATTACAGAAATTCAAATTGGTGGAATACACAGCAACACACTGTGAGAGTCAGTGTGTCCTTCCAAACATGGAAAGTTCTGACAACAGTTTTGATATTTCACTTAGATGATATATTATGCTCAAAAATGTAAACAGTTAATAGGAGGAGGTTAACTAAAATCAAACAAAAATTTCAACTTACCAGTGGAATCTTCTTGTAGGCCCACGTCAAAAGCCAGCTTGTCTGTGAGCGAGCGAGATGTGGTCAAACAGCTCAAGTACTAGAGAGAGATTCTGGATTTACAACTTTGACATCAAGCATGATAATTAACGAGTCTTTAACTTACCATGCCCGAATGATTGTGCCTGAGAAGGATGGCGTGGCCATACAGCAAGGTGCGATGACCGCCACCTTGAGAGGACTGGGGAAAGGACAGGCAAGCAAAGCAACATCTTAAAAAGTGGATAGTTCAGGGTGTCCCCTGCCTACTGCCCGAAACCAGTTGGGACAGGCACCAGCAAGCTTGCGACCCTTGTGAGGATAAGCGGCTATAGAAAATGGATGGATGGATAATGAATAATATAGCGTTTGTTTCTTCCCAATGCATTTCAATAGGTGTCAATTATATAGGGATTTTCACTGTTCTCGAGTTGGCCTGTTCCCTAAACCCTGCATATAGCAGTATTCAACAGTAAATATATTGTTAAAATAAAAAAGTTCCCTTTAGCTTCCCTGACTGCATTGCATGTTTAATTTAGTAGTTGAATAGTTGTTATATTTAACACGTGTATGCTTAATTTATGTTCCGGTATGTATTTCATGATTTTTTTTTTGCACATCTTCCTTGCATTTTTCACCTAATCATTACTTTGAAGGATATTTTTTAATTTTTGTTTTGAATGACAGGTACACAGAATTTCCTAATATATATTTAAGGATACAAGATTTATGTGTATACGGGATTTATACGTAAAAATAATGACACCAATGTTAACAACTTGTCCGTTGTTAGAGTGCATAGCGGTGAAAATTTATCGTGTTAAAAATAAACGAAAAATATCATCCAACTGTCCCATTCTTTTTGGTCGATGTTTGAAAGGCCGATTTGATTGGCTAGCCAATCGGGCCCTACAAAGAATGGAAACAAAATGGACATATACGTAACTATAAGACAGGAGAGCAATGTGGGGTTTTTTTTCCAGCAACGAGCAAAGTTCATGAGTTATACAGACACACTATTTATAAAATAATAATACTGTATAAAATATAATAACAATCGTCGTTGTTGATAATTATAATAATATTTACATGAATAAGACGTTTCAATCCAAGTTGTTTTCTCAATATGATAAAAGGACTCATTGTTTAAAAAAACAATTTAGCCCCACCAATAGGGTGACAACAATAGACTTTTACGCAGGGTTAACTGTTCCTAATCCACAAGGATCACACGGAGGGCAGGTATGTCAAGTACCATCGCCATACTGTTAGCTCCGGTTAGCGTTGGCGCTAAGTTGGTCAGAACAGGTGGTGGTGCTTATCTTTGTCACTATGTGTGTTGGAGAGGCTCTGGGGGTGTCTTGTTGCTCCTAGGACAGAGGTGGGCAGGACACACCACTGGGCCGCATGCCATGCTATTCTCAACCTCCGACTCGCCTTGCTAATCCTCATCTGGGATGCCCGACATGGAGCTAATGGTGCAAATGGAGAGCTTACGTTGCATAAGCCGCCATATTGCCTCTATTTGTTTTGTTATTCTATTTGGAATGTGCATGAAGGGTAACGCACGTTAGCTAGATGTGATTCTGGCAAAACAATGACTATGCAAAGAAATTGCTAGCATCATTTTGCAACCACAATCAGAAGATATCTGTATTCCAAATTGAGCAAGATTAACTCGAGTAATAACTTGATTATTGCCATAGTAAGTCAAGACTTGTTTTTGCATATTTATCACATTTACCGCGTATCAGATTATTAAACCGCTTTTCATAACTCAGAAAGAAAACTCAAGAATATGTCATGCGAAATATGAGACAAAACTCCGCATGAATTTATCGGAGAGACTGTTGTGTGCGCTGCTGTTTTGGTTTGCAAGGGGTCGGCAAACAACAAATCCCTCACGCATTAATCAGACTCAACACCAGTCATTTAACCGTACATACATGTGCACCTTACAAATTCTGCACAGTGCAGGAAAGCTGCTAAATATATAATATTTGGCACTGCATGATATTTTGTACTATCATACTCATAAAATGTCTATTAATTTATTAGTGGTTCATCATTATTGCCCTTATTGGTCTTACTGTTTTTTTTGTTTTGTTTTATTGCCTACTTTTTTATTTGCTCGATTGTGAAATGTAGCTTGCCCGGGAAAATGAACAGAATAAGAATTTCAATGTGCAGTATTGCTATGCACATGACAATAAAACTCTTGAATCTTGAATATGTCACAACAGTGAACAGTGATAATTAGTTTACTTGGCACTGTTTGTAGTAGTAGGGGTTAAAATAAACTGAAAATTTGCTGTAGTTGCTATGATGTGAGCTGACTTGAAGTTGACAATAACATTAACATCATCAACGGAAGAACTCCACCAAGTAATCAATATACTACGCATTAAGTTTAACACAAAAACAATAAACGTGACTGACAAATCTTAAGTACAATACAAGATGTGCAACATGAAGACGTCACAGGAAATGTCAACAACAGATAAGAGTAAATAAATGCTCACAGACATACCCATTTGTCCAAATCGACTGCCTGGGGGGGAGGGTGTCCAAATACCATTAAAAACCAAGCATAAATCTGTATGCAATTTTTTGCAATTTTCCGAAAAGTGAATGCTAAATAGTCAAAATACCGTGTTTCCTAAAATAGTGTAGCGTTCTCTTTACACTTCAGCACACTATTTTTGGAAATACGAAAATATTTTGTGAGAACCTGGGCACCATTGCAACTTTTGTTCGATGTCTGCCTACCTCGGTCATCTCCACCGTGTTGGCCAGCATCTCCTGCAGGGCGCGCACCGACAGTGACTGCTCCAGAATAAAGTTGCATATTGCCAAGTCTGGAGGCACATTCTGGGAAGAAAAAAAACACAAATAATCACCAGGTCGGAGACTAAGGAAGCAAAATCTAGGAACAAGGATTACATGAGTTGAACTGAGCCGGACTTAACGAAATCAGCGGAAACGATTCCTCGATGTGAACAATCAGATACCTGGGCGTTGGACGTAGTCTCCAGGAAGCAAAGGCGGTTCCCGAAGCCCTCGCAGGACAGACAGAGTTTAATCTGTTTATCCTTCAGGATGGAGGCGGTGCACTGCAGAACCACTTGGTCATCCTGTACAAGTGGGGTACACAAAAATGAGTTGATCAAAACAATGGCATTACCAAAATTGTTGACACGGAAGTGGAGACCTTCCATGTTTCCTTCATATCTCATGTTACCTGGGCCTACCAATTGAAATCCTACTGCGTGAATTACAATTAATTTGCTCTTAATTTGAAAAGTGATGCATTGTAATGTAAAGTGTATAGTTTTTGTCACGCCATTAATTGAGATTTGATGATGCCTGCGGAACCCTGTTTAAATTTTCATATAAACTCAGAGGTACTCATACCTCATTTGAGAACGGCTGGTCTATCACACATAAACATACACCTGCAACATAATTTGAAGTTAAACTCCTCTGACAAAATTACTCTTGAAAAAAATGCAAATGACTTTATTTACCATAAGTAAACATGGCAAAGACATCCATTAAAAACTCTGTTAGGTGTAATCAGTCATTTGTCTCCTGATTACAATAGTTAACCTAATTAGACAAGGGATCGATGAGCTCTAACGATCAGTGGGCCTTACGGGAGAAGCACAAAAATATGAATAGCAGCATGTTTACTGTATATAAAAAAAATGACTTGGGATGAACTTATTCTTTCTTTGGGGGAATCGAACATACCTCATAGTTAGATTGTACTGTTTTGGTTTGGGGTTTTTTGTGACGTGGGTGAAAGAAGGAAGCAAAGTTTGTGCAAGTACCAAGTGGAGCGCTAACAGATGGTAATTTGACTGGTGCAAAAGACAAGCGATAAACACTCCCTCCCCTGTCAAATCACCCCCCCCCCCCCCCCCCTCCCCACCTGACACTCGGCATTCTCAGCTGTTGCTTGCACTCAGCTATTAAACAAGCAAGAAGATCCGCCACTTAACCTGACTCACGTTCCTCTCGCTCACTTCTGCTCTCATTCGTCACTTTTGCCGTTATCCTCAGCGTAAGGACATTTCAGATTTGGAGCGTTATCACAGAGTTTTGAGTACAGGGCCATCCGTTTCAAAGCAAGGTCGAGGGCGTTTGCATGTTTATGACGCACAGCGGGAAAATGGAAAGTGACTCAGACGGGTGACCTCGTAAAAGTTGCTTTTGCCAAAGAGTGTCCCCTCTCAAACACACGATCATCTATCCCTCCTCAGCTTCGGAACGTTTGCTCGCCTCTTGAGCGGAGTATTGCGCCCACGCACACCAGCAACATCAATGGCGAGATTGCACCTTGACGTACAAATGACTCAATTTGCAAAAATTGGTTGCAGGCAGGCGACATTCAAAATAAGAAGCAGTTTGAGAGTTTTGGCTTTTTTTTTTAAATAAAGGAGCTTGAAGTTTATTGTAAAACCAAAGTGAGACCACAAACATCTAAGCATGTCTCCCCAAAACAAATGAATGACAAGCGCACCAAGGAAATGTGGTCCAAATTGACCACATGGAAAGCTTGCTGGCACAAAGGCCGTGAAAACTCTGAAGCTTAACTCATCACTTTATTAATAGAGGCTGCCTTCCGCATTTGAAGGTTGACACTTTGCGGCAGGGCCAAAACACACGCCCTGATTATTTGATAATCGCGCCATGCTGGAAAGGGCCGAGAAGTTTCTGAGTGAAGGTCAGGATGTCCAGGTTATCGCCCGATTGACCCACTGGGCCAGCCCCAGACAACACGTTCTAAGAAGTACTCATCACCATCCTTTGTTTTATGTCTGGCTTCGTTTTAGATCAAGGTAAATCAAAATTGATTTATTTTTTTTTATGTTAAGATCTCACAAGAAGCACAAAAGATTTTTAACCATGCCACCTCTAAATAATATAATTTGTCTGTGAAATTGGTAAAAATAATTATAGCTCTACATTAGACTGTATCCTTATCAACAAAAAAAGAAGACAAAAACAAGAAATCTAAATTACCTAAAAACCTAATTTAAATTACTTTAGTCTAACAGAAAAGATTTGAAGTGCAGCAATTTGCTGAAAAATTTGAGAAAATTTATTGACACGGATGACACAGCATGCTTTGTAGGTCTTTTTGTCATCCAAAAATGCATTATTTGTCTAAAAAAAATATTTACAACAGTAAATATTTTCAAATGTCCATGCATCATATATTAGGAAACATACTCTTGTACAGTGAAAAAAACTAGAGATCCGATATTGTGTCAATAAAAATTAGACACAGAACTTTCCTTTGACTGTTTTCAGTCTCAATGTTTAAATTTGTCGTCAACTCCGTTTAAAAACCCAAATATTTTGTTTTCACCTGACCAATAGGGACTCAATATCTCGTACGCCATGCAAACTCTGCAATCAGATTTTTTGTCTCTAGACAAGACTCTTGAGAAATAAAGTGAACTACTTTTCTTTGTTTACTCTTAAAAATTACGATTGTATATTGGATATGCTCCATTATTCTCCAAATTCAAAGATATTAACAAGTTAAAGCTAAACAACCTAGTTATAAAACTGTATTATATTCCTCACCAATTAAGAATCAATAAGAGTACTGAGCAGGAATCCGATAGCTACATTTAATGATGGAATTGTAATTGCTGCATTTTGATGTCCAGTATTCCCATCTGTTAGCAATGACGCAGGGTGAAAAATCCTTACGTGTAGCAGGTCTTACTCACACCCCTGTTGGATGAGCGCAAGCATGCGGAGCATGTGGAGACAATGCGATTAACTGACATTGAAAGCCATGTAAAGCCCTCAAATGGAGTAAGAAGTCAGCACCATGCGTAGCAAGTTGTGACAGCCATGCTACACTTTGCGTTTCTCATTCGCAACATAAACACCGACGTCAAGCTCTGGTAGGTACGCTGCACCTTTGACTGCCCATAAAAGCTGGAATTTTGTGGGTACATTCTTCTGTATATACAGTACAGGCAAAGAATGAAAGGGACAAAGTCGACCATGCATTTTTCTGCTTAGCATTTACATGTCATTGTAAATGACTAGGTTTTTGCCTGGCAACAATACTGCAATAATGCTTACCCATCCCTGTATAAAACTTAACAAAATAAAGGCATGTAAGCTTTTGCAAAGGAGCCGCTTGAGCACAGTCTACCAATACATTGCTTCACATTCTAATTCATTTGCTCTTAATCTGAAAAGAAGCCTGTTCTGTTCATGTCTCTGGATTAAAAAGCAACAAATTGGATTTGCTGGTATCTGCATGAGCCTTTAAAAATCTCATGTGACTGAATGCATTCATGTACACCTGGTTTTTACTATTAATACAAGCAAGTACAAAGCGTAACATCTTATTTTAGACCCTCTTCAAGCCCTACATAGAAAAAATGGAAATAATACATATTAATATATATCAGCTATTGAATTTCTAGACTCCTAAAAAAATGTGTGAAAGCGTATTAGGGAGTGAGTGAAAGAGTTAAATAAGGGGAAGGTGTTAGTCACTATTATGTTTTTTATTTCATTTTTCATCTAGCGGTGAACTACCGTGATGCATCACATAGAGGTGACTAAAAGGTTGTGCTGCATGCTGCTTCCAAAAAGCAAAGAAAAAAATCCTAATGGAGCTGAAACATTGTTACAGTTTCTCTTTCTCTTTTGAAATGCGTCAGCGAGCAGTATGATGCATTCTGTTCTCGCTCTTTCTATGCTCCATCAGATCTTCCCCTGCGCTACGGGCCGTAGCCCTTCACTCCGCTTCGACTATTTTCGGTGGCTGCACCTGTCGAGATCACGTTGCCTTCTTCTGCTGACCAGCAGATACTCGGTCGCTGGCTTCAGGGGAGAGAGCAACTCATTTTAGGAGCACGACCGAGTTCAGGACAACCAGTAAATTCAAATGGATGACAATGAACCAGAAAGCCAGTAAATCAATACTTTGTACTCATGTCGGAAATTTATACAGCTAGGTCAAATAGTCAAACATCAGGCAATCTATGTTTTTTTTTTTAATCATTTGGCTGATTAAGCAATAATCTGCACAATATTCTAGGAAGTATTAGAATCAGCAGGGACTTTAAAAAATCCATATCAATCAGGCTCTAGTGTTGACTCTCTTTAGCAAGATGCCACGGCAATTATCTCATCAGCCTGGTGTCAGACAGAGAAGCCCACCTGTTCATTGTGTAAATGATGTAACACTGACGCAACAACAGGTGTCGTGTGTGTGCATGCACGTGTTCATCTGCTGGGCTCAACGCTTCTCAAGCCCCGCTTTCCCAGCAAAATCCTCTGGATCAAGCCAGCATCCACATCTCAGTCAAATGATTTTTTTATGAGTATTTTTTTCTTTAACAGCTTACGCAAAGACAAAACGCTGCAGTGTCTGAGTAATGAAGATGAAAATGTCATCACGCCAAGGAGAGGAGGGATTGATGGTGGGGATTAACGTACATATTTATTGTACTGTGGCTCAACTAAAACACATTATTACATAAGGACACACACAAAACTCCTTCAGATAATAACACAAGAAAAAACTTACCTTATTTTTCTGACTGCACCAGAGTATAAACCGCACCCACAAATATGCAAAAGAATTTTGAGTTTAGCCGCACCGGACTATAAACTGCAGGTTGTAACATCAGGTATTTAAGCAGATGGTACATGGAAGTTTTTTTAAATTGTTGTTTTTATTTAAAACTTTCAAATTGTTCGGATACAGCAACATCATGCCCCTCAACACAGACTGAACATGCCAGCATGTTTTGAATTAAGACTACTGCACCAACACAACAGTAACATCCCTGTTTGTGTTTACTAGAGGAGAATGCCCCCTAGTGGCTATTAAAATAGCGGTTCAAACTCAAAATGAAAATGTTGACAGCGTGTCCTTCTGTCTCCCTTTGTTTACCAGGAGATTGCCCTCTGGTGGCTGGAACACCGGAATATAAACCACAAGGTTGAAAGCAAGCGAAAAAAGTAGCGGCTTATAGTTTGAAATTCTGCATGCAGTGAAAGTAACACCTAACAGTTACGTTGTTGACATACTTGCACATACTGTATGTGCAACATGCAAACCTTTCCCCTCAAGATGCTTCTAAGGTCAATTTATAAAAGGTGTTTACACACGCACACGCACACACACACTTAGGGATATGTCCCAAAAGATGCTAGCAAGTAGGCCATTGCCTGCTCTAGCTTCTCCCTCTAGGGCGCACACTTATAGTGGCAAACTATAAAAAGAGGCTTCAATTATAGACTGAAACTCAAACACAACTTGAAAGCGTCTGTGGACCGCGCGAGGCATACAGTGCTAACAGTGACACAGCTTTTACTTCCTCAGAAAAAAAAATGAGGAGGCGGTTGTATGAATACAATGCGGATTATTTTACTTACCATTCATAAGCAAATCTGGATAAAATGTCACTTTAAGTGTCTTTTTTTTTTTTTCCTTGGGTTGTTATGATTGTTTTCTAAAAACGTGCAAAGGAATAAGCTAGCTGATTTGTGGGTTAGTTACGTCTCTGCTTAAAACACTAATGCAAATGCAATAAGTGAGTAGCGGTGTAAAAATGTTTTCACTTCCGATACGATACCGATATTGCAGCCTAGAGTACATACTGTCCTATGTAGTTATCAATTCGATATGGCGCGGGCTTTCGTTTATTTTTTAACTTGAATGAGACTTGATCAAGTGATGTTGTTAAAAAAATATTCAACAACAGCAGGTATGACGAAAGGCAATATTCAAAAGTAAAATCGACATGCTAGATCTATCCGTTATCAATATTGGATATGGGTTCAACTAGCCATTAGTACACAAGTCTTATTGACCTAGCTGCTGTTTAACATCTCTATTAACCAGAGATGGTGTGTGGATATAAATTAACTCATTCAATGCCAGAGACGTATTTTCACGATTTTTAAGAGTCCGGACATTAAATCCCAGATACTTAAGTATTAAATCGCTACTTAATTTTTAAATACTTAGCTATTAAATCATTACTTAAGCATCGGAGATTGAAAGTCTGATCCCTCTTAAAAAAACATGGAAATACGTCCCTGGCATTGAATGAGTTGATGTAAATGAATATAAATGATAAACGTATTAATATTTATATGCACGATTTATAATACACGAATATAATAGGAAACACATTCACATAATATTGTTTTTTTATGCGAATAGTATCCAAATCAAAACAGTTTGTGGCATCAATGCTAATGCTAATGTTTAGCATATCCTGTCACCAATTTAGTTTTTTTAAGGCCCCTTAGTTGATGCGATAGTAGAATAAAACATACAATTTTAAATACTGTACAAAGGTCTGCCAGAAATTTTTCCAAGCATTATGAGTGCAAGTTTCATTACATTACATAGTACTGTACAGTTGACGTTAAACTCCATAATAGACCATGTGACAAGGACTAAACCAATGGGAGTTCAAAGAGACTCAGGAGTTTTTGGCCCTTGAACCTTCACTGCGCCGTTGAACTTGAAGCGCACCATGTATTAAAAATTCATAAAAAGCGCCACCACTTTCATCATGAAGCTCGCGGCACACATCAGAAGCCCACCAAAAGCCTTTGGAGATTCCACTCTGACTCTAACATCTGGCCGCTAGACTCCTCAAGCATCCTCTCCTCAGCTTTTGGAAAACACCGAACAGGTCAGCACTTTGGGGTCTTTTTTGGGGGGTCCCCCCCCCCCCATTGAGTGTGACATGGACGCATCCACTATATCAGCTGTCTCTTTTGCTAGACGCTAACTACTCAGACTCCTCCAGCCCCTTTAGCTTCCTCACTCAGGCTCTGCTTTCTTTGGATAAAAATAGAGAACCATGCTAACAGATGCACCAGCCACTGTCTGTCTGTCTGTCTGTCTGTGTGTCTGTCTGTCTGTCTGTCCACACAGGCTTGCTACAGTGATTATTTATTTTTTGGTGTTGTCCAATGAGATTGCAGCTTCAACTATATGTGCCGCCAGAAAACAGTAATGCTGATCATTGTACCTTTAACCATTTTAGTGAGATTTTTGATTTGTTCAGCTAGCCCATTCTCATTGACATCAGCAGTTTCTGTCCTCTTATTGGTTGTCCAGGGCAAAACTTGACACAGCCAATTTCAAACAAATGTGATCTGTAATCACTTGTGATCTGAATACATTGAATAATCAATATCTCTTGTGTCATGTTATTGGATATTGATTCTGCTACAGCACAATGCCAAGTTTAGCTCATTAACTCCCATTCATGACTTAAGTCATTTTTTTATGTGGGTCAAAATGAGTAAGACAGAAGCTCGTAAATATGACAAGAACTTAACTTCCTTTTTTTGGGATGTACCAACAGGTTGAACTGCTGATTGGATCAAGTGACGTGCCTGGGATCGTTCTCAACACTTTTTGGCCATTTCCAGTCTTGCAGAAAAGTGAAAAGTAAGGCGGACTCACCGTTCGCAGGAACTGGATCTCCTCCTCTCCTTCGCCCCCTTCCGCCATCCTTCGTTACTGGCAGCACCTCCAAAGACAAGACAAGATCCCTTAGCTTTCTCTCTTCTTCTAGCTTTGTTTTATCTCCTCTTCTCCCCCTTCTCCCCCTCTCTCCGTTTCTGCCAGTGTCTTTCACTGTCAGAGCGTGTGGGTGTGCTGGAGGACAGCACCCGTCCGGGTCGACTCTCAAAGTGCCGTGCGAGAGAGCGTGAGGGAGGGAGGGGCATCCCCTCCCCTGCATGGCACCCGTTTTGCCATGCCACCAAGTTTGTAGAAGAAGGAGTGCCACACATTTACGACGACACACACTCACTCTCTCCCTCCCCTCCTTCATCATGTCTGAGGCAAAAAAAAAAATGATTGAAGGGGTGGGGGAGGGGGGAGGGTGTACATATCCACAATTGTAAAATAGAAATTTCACACTTATTTATTCTTAAAATTAAGACGAGAATCAATTAAGACAGGCTCTTTTTTTCACTACCCAGAACACTCCCAAAAGAAAAATAATCGATGCCAATTTGCAATTAGCAATTCTAGCAGTTTAAACTATAAATAAATGTGGTGGAGATTAGTTGTATAGTCTGCAAAGACAAATTGTCCTTTAGGGTTTCTTTTATTCAAATACACAAGATTAACAGAACAGCTTAGTGGTCTGCAAAAGAGTGTGTAGGGACAAGTAAAAAGTGAAGATTTTTAATCACTCACACGTGAGTGAATGCAAGATGAAAACCAGCCCCAGAGTAGAAGTAATTAAAACGAGAAGGGACGGACTTGACGTCTGCCCAACATAAAAAGTCAAAACGTAAATTAAGCAGACTTTCTTGACATCAACTATCTCTTTCCAATTATATAGGGGTTTTGGCGGCATCTTGTGGCAGCTTAGGGCGTTACAGAAAAAACGCAATGCAAATAGGTGAGTTGCAGCAAATAGTTCACAACACGTTCCCCAGAACACATGAATAGGTGAATTTGAGAACAGTACCAGCAAATGGGTCATTTCTGTTGTATGGGAGGGATTTTTCTTATATAAAATATGGGCCTTGGCTCAAAAAGGGTTGGGAAACATTGGAATATACATAGCATTTAGGAAAGGTGGACCTGCATGCTTGTCATTGGCAAAGTCCTCACGCAGATGCACCACATGCACGCGCACACGTATGGAGACACACGGACACTCAAACACGTCCTTACCTGCTCGGGATCCATCTGGTATCTGTTATCCTCTCCTCCATCTCCTACTGCGGCAAGGGGAAAGCGTTTGGGGTACACAACTCTCGACACAAGCCTATGGCACGCCACTGAAGAAAACGCCTCAAGGTGCATTTCGGGAACTGAAGTCCGAGGCGCAGCACATCACTGGTGGCTTGATTTTATGCCCAAGTCATGACTTGGCTGCTTGTAGTGCATTTGCGTTGCTGTGCCAGCGAGTGGCGACATTGTGTAAATATTTGGGCTCAGTGGCAGGCTGGAACACTTTTCTGCGGAATTGGAAAGATGGCAATTAAAGAATGGTGGTAACAGGCTGGCGTTGATGGGTCATTTTAAAACTAACATCAAACTTTGCCTCACAACGACACCTAAACAAACTCAAACGTCTATTTGAAAAATTACAAGAGTGGTTTTAATTTTGTTAAGTTAAATAATCTGCGAATCGCTGTTTAATACCAGCCGACTAGTGCACGAATATTTAGTTGGTTTAAGAAGAAAAACATAAATTAGTCAGTCCCTAGGGTTTACGTAACTTCCGGTCACTACCGGAACCGTCAAACAAAATTATCACAATAATTAACCTGTACATGTTGCTCGTTACGTGTCATATTTTAGTCATATTTGAACTTTTTCAAATTAAAAAATAAAAATAAAATCAGAACAACCAATTAAAAGACCAGATGCCTCAAGCTACACAGACATGAGATTTTTTTTTTTCAAACGAAGAATATTTATTTATTATTGTGACTGAGTTGAAAATGACAAAACGAATATAATATTAGGCCCATAATTTCATTTTATAACACTTCTCACAATGGGCACAAAAGAGGCACAAACAGTTAATACTAGATAAAGCCAATTAACCATTGGTGGCGACCTCATTTTTGGCTGCTTCTGACTCCAAAATCTCTGCCATTGTAATGAATGTTGTGACTTGACCAGAATTGGACTCATTTTCATCTGCAACGGTGGTACTACGAAGGCATTGTTGTATCAGAAAGAGCTGGAAGTCAACCTCTCTTACGTCATATGTTTCAAACTATATGACTTATGCACAGCGACCTTCTGTACTTGGAAAAACAGAACAAAGCACTTCCTCCAATCAGATCACAGATGGGGCAAAATAATCACAAAATCCCATGATATACAGAATAATATGCAATAGAAATACAGTTTGCTTTTTTAAAATAATCCATTTTCCATCATATTTCCCCTCCAAGATGCCTGTAGGATTTCCACTTAGGAGCAGTGTAAATAGCAATTTTTGTCCTCAGTCTAGCAGCGTGGGACTTGGCATGCATGGACTGTAGGTCGCCTGCCCCGCTCTGCTCTGCATCTTTGCCTGGGTCTCGATGCCATATCGCCTTCTGTGCCAAGGCAGTCAGCTTCCTGCGGCGAGAAGAGGCCACCTATGCGCACTCGGGGCACATTAATGTCCCCTGTATGGTGGCCTCTTCCTCCTGGTGGCATCTTCAAACAAGGATGCCATTGAGCCGCCCCTGTCCAGCTGCACGGCCACATTCACAAGTGCAAACACTATGTGCCCTGTGAGGTTTCTTGCCACCCTCAGACATGACAGCGGGGGGGGGGGGGGAAGAAAGACGAAATGAGAGTGGGAAATCTGATATGGGTATCGTTGAGCAAGGGGTCTCCAAACGGGGTCCCTGGAACCTTGGGGTTCTGCGAGCCATGGCTTAGAAGTGGTCATGATAATTTGCAACAAATTGAATCCATACAGTACATACAATAACACTAGTGGTTCTTAAACATTTTACATTAGAGGCAAAAGTGTGAAACCATGAATTCCTGCATAATTTGGTCATAAAGGGCAGTCTGATATCTAAATCCAGACAGTAAAAAAAACAAAAAAAAACAATACATTCAAACAACTGTTATCGTGGTTGCGATTAGTCCACCATCAGGTCCCCACTTTCAACAGCCCTGATTACTGTATACATGAATGTTTTGGTTGTAAGTGTTTACTACGACAACTTTGCAAAATAACACCAAACACGTCAGGTGGAAACACAAGTTCCTAAAGTCAGTGAGTCATAGGTCGGATTGGGTTCAACCCTTCAAATTTTCATGTTTCAAGTTTCAATATTTAAGCCCAGTGGTTCTCAAATGGGGGTACAAGAAATTTTAATAGGGTTTCTGCAGGTATCGGCAAATCTACTTTAATGCATTTTAATGCCGTAAGAGGAACAGTATGGGTTTCTTTTTTAATTAAGAGCAAATTAATTGGAATATGAAACCACTTATGTGCTATAGTCCCTTCTTTGTAAACACACATTCCCTGTTTTGTTATGTTTTATAGCAGGTGTGTCCAAATCTGGTTTTCAAGGGCCATTACGCTGCATGTTTTTGATATTTCCGTCCTCCAACGCACCTGATACAAATATGCACGATTGTTATCAGGTTTCCGCTGAGCTTGCTGATGAGCTGATAATTTGAATCTGCTGTTTTGGAAGGACGAAAACATCAAATGTCATTAGTGGCACAATTCTCCGCCAGACGAGTATTAACAAGACAAAAACAAAACAAAGATGTTAATCACTCACTCATTTTGTGGACTTATCCCAACACATATTTTGTTCCATATTTTATAAAATTAACATTTTTTTCCTCCATCTAAAAATGGTAAAAGAAAATTTTCACAAGGGGTGCATTGCTGAAAAAAAGGTTGAGAACTAGAAGTGAGTGCCTTCATTTGATGAAAGAAAATTCAGTAGTCACAGAAATAACTTGAATTTGATGAAAGTAATAATAAATAAAAAAACGTATGAAATTTCACCAAAGGCAGACATTGCTTTTCAACCATCCACGTGTCCACATGTAAAAAATGAGCCCCCCCCCCCCCCCCCCCCCCCCCGATAACACAGTTTACACTTGTGCCATATTTCGTCCGATCCTTTCATTTTTACATCTGAGGCATTTCACATAAAAAAAGCAGTGAAAGAAGACACTAGGGAGCTGAAATTTTACCCAGATGGTGAAAACATCTCAAAGTTGGCATAGCATAGCACGACCATCACACCGCTAAGAGCGTGCCATCCCTTGACTACACTACTGCCAGAATAATGTGGAGGAAAATGACCCAATGTGGTCAAAATACCGCACAAGGATACACAGAAAAAAAAATTAGTAAAAAAGATTGTAAAATAATTAACAGGAAATTCTGATTATTTGGCAGCATGGAAAACTAATTCAAAACAAAGTCTCCTTTTATTACTTATTTTTTCAGTAATAAAAAAGCCACCTCCATCAAAAAACGACTTGCAAGCTGGCAACAGCTGGCTCATGGAAGCGTCTTTTTTTTTTTTCCTATTTCCACGATTTCCTCTGGAAGTGCCTTGACGAGTCGAGCAAATGCTGCTTCCTGGGGTCCACTGCTGATTGTTCCTCCCTCCCTCCCTCCCTCTTTGCCTGCAGCTCCCCTCCTTCCTTTACAAGCGTTGCATTTGTGCGCCATTCTCTCTCCGTGGCCTCACCCCTCCCCCTTGTACACACACACACAGAAACTGATGCAAGTTCCCCTATCTGCCAGAGCCAGTTCCTCCATTTAAGATGCTGACTTGTTTACCTAGACTCAACAAGTGATTTTTTTTTTTCCGCCGCTCCGTTCACCCACACTGGTGCGAGGCCTTCTTTTCTTTTTGACCTCCTTGATGGCAGGTGCATGAACTCTGGCTCCTCTGATTTGCGCTCACCGCACATGTTGGCAGAGGGGCTTTTTGAGTGAGGCGGGGGTAGCGGGGGGGCAGTTTTGCGGATGGCTGAAAGGTGAACACTTCGAGGAGGAAGACGAAGAGGAGGAGGCGAAGGGGTCAAGTATGGACTTGTAGGAACGCCGCGCTCAGATGCCGGGCAGGAGGAATGAACAAGACCAAGAGGTAACACAAATAGTGCGTTCAAACTTGTGTGTGAGTGTGTGTGCAGCAGAGGTTTTGAGGTCATGACTCATACGGTGTAAGGCAGTGTGGTTAAAAAAAAAGTGTTAATTTGTTTGGGGGTTTTTATGTTTGCATCAGCCGTTTAAGTGTTGCGGTGCAAAAGTAGTATCATAGGCCAGGTTGCATGCATGCACACACGCACATGCACACACACACGCGCGCACACTCACGGTCACAGCTAATTTATCTGACCTGCATATCAACATGTCACATTGTCTTCATAGTTCAACATTCAACAGTTCTGCGTGCCAACCGAGGTCACCTTTTTTGATTTCAAAATATTGTACTAAAAGAAAATAATGCGTTTCAAATTCTCAAGGCACACGGCCAAACAGATATTTTGTACATTTACTGAGGAAAAAAAAAGACAATCCCGTCATATTTTGACCTCCACTGTGTCAAATCTAGGCCTATTTGGTTGAAAAGGAAGCTACAGTATAAGTGGCAACACCTAAGAAGGGTTCTCAAATGAGGGTATGTGTACCCCTTGGGGGCAGGTGAGGGCACTTTAGGGACAAATGAAATTTGAACAGTGTTTCTGCAGGAATCAGCAAATCTAATGTGCGGCTTGCCGCGACAGAAACAGTGCTGTTTTCTTTTCAAATTAAGAGAAAATTAATTGCAGCATGAATCAACCTATCACTAAATTGTGCTTTTAAACAAAAAACATTGTATGCCTACAGATACAGATGCACATTATCATTAAAGATGCAATTTTCTGGCAGATGAGCCAGAAATTAAATCAAACAAATATTAAATCAAACATGTATGGCATAGTACAGTACTGTCTAAATAATTTTTCATTGAAAATCATTTATGTTTGTTAGGGCTGTGCTTCTCAACCTTTTTTTCAGTGATGTACCCCCTGGAAAATATCTTTTCAGCCAATGCAAAGCATTTTTGGGTAGGAAAAAAAAAAGACTTAAAGCATTCCTTCAGTGTCTGATTTATTATACTTTAGACCGCTTCAAACGTTATTTGTATTGGTCCACAAAATATAATCAACCTCTTTTGGATCATAGAAGAAATCTGTCATCAAAAAGAAACTGAATTATTAATAAACATTTTTCCACAAAAAAATCAATATAAAGTGTCAAACCTGTACTAAATAAATGATTGTGAATAAATATTTGTCCACAGAAAAATTCTAAACATAAAGCACCCTGTTTTGGGGTTACAATAGAGGTCTGGTCACAAAAATAAATCATTAACTTAATTATTAATAAATGTGTCCACAAAATGAATCAACATAAACTGTCGGACCTGTTCTCAATAGGAAATAATTATAAATAAATATTTGTCCACATAAAAATATTAAACTTAAAGTGTCCTCTTTTGGGATCATAGTAGAGATGTGTTCACAAAAATAAATCATGAACTTGACAGGTAACGAGCGGTGGCACATGACAATTGGGTCCAACTAGTCTAGTGTGGGGGAGAATCTGGCTTTTTACATGGATTGTATTGAATAACCTACTGAACATAAAATTTGTTTTATGATATTATTTTCCTGAAACAATGAATTAATTCACTAATTATTTTAAAATGATTTTTACACGTTTGTTTGTTTTACTTAAAATCTCGAGTATTATTTCCTGTTACGCACCTGAATAAATTCATCACTGCATCGATGGTTTTGCCTTCTGCCCCTCAGTTAACAGTTTGACCTTGTATTGTGGCATTTGCATGCCCTCCCCATGCCTGCACGTTCCAAAAATATTTTCCATGAGGACATAGTTGTTCTCAAACCAAGCGCCACCAAAAAAAATTCAACCCACGAGTTACGAGGCCAAATTTAAATGTTCTCATTAAATGAGAGGTTATAGACATTTTAAAATATTTACCTCTGCACCAATAAAATGACAACATACTTAAAAGTTAAAAACATAGCTGTCTTCACACCTGTTCCTGTCTTGTCCTCTGACCTTTGGCCTTTTTCTCTCTATGTTGACATTACAGTAAGTGTAATTTAGCGTAAATCTCCCTTCATATCCCATGAATCCCACCATGCATCTCTTCTATAGAAGGTAACTTTAAAAGGGTGCCAAATATCTTTTTGTTTATATGTTTTCTATGATGGATTAAAAAAAAAAAAGTAGTTCACAGACTATGGTCATGCGACGGTTAGGTCGAGGTTAGGTTAGCTGAGGTTGTTACGGCATTATTTTCACTAAAAGAAGCGAGCAGACTGAACCAACGTCCGAGTCCATCCTTGTTCACGCACAGGAATATTACTAAGATATAGAAGATCATGTCAAATTTATGATATCTCCATCTGATTCAATTAAGAGTATGGAAGGTATGCACGGTATGCAGCCGAGTGTTCTGGTTAGAGAACGTGAAAAGGTATTCCATTTTACTCGTTTATTAATTGTGGTCTTTTGGCATATGCACACAATCCTAAACTTGCTTAAACACGGGTGCTAAAAATGCATCGTGAAGAAAAGGAAAAACAACTGCTTTGAGCGCATTCACTACACTGGTGAGTCGTTCACTGACTGCTCACAATGTGGGAAATCTGAAACACAGTTAACTTAATGCGCAACAAATATATAACTTACGGATATGAACATAAGAAAATATGAAGAGCTCACAAAAGATGAGATTTATTCCGCTTTGCTATATTTTTTATATTGTTGCCAAAGTGTTGGTGCATCTTTTACGGGATAACATAGAAAATACTAGAATTTGAAAATTAAGCGTGCATCTTATACACAGGTGCTTCTTATATTTTGGGAAATTATGATATCTCATTCCTGTTTGTTTTTGCAAAGTAAAATATTAAAAATTGGTATTTTAGTTTAAGCAATCTTAACTATAGTCGATTTACTGAAGAAACTCTGGTAGTTTCATTTCATTTATAAAAATAATTTCCATGAAAACAATTTCAAATAGAAAAATGAGGCAAAAAAGTAAATATTGTGTCCCCCTCTTCATTGGTTTGATGCACATTAGTGTTGTGTTGAAAGGCTAAGAAGTGTCCCCTTCATGCAGGTTTTGAGGGTGCTGAAAGGGGGCCGGGGTGGGGGGGGGGGCACACAATATCTGCCTTCAAAGGGCCTTCAATTAATCAATTAAGGACAGAAAGCCAGGAATTTGCATATCCCTCCGCCTGTGTGGAAGCAGGAGAGGGAGGGTGAGGTTCTGTTGCCAGAAGTCCCGACATAGATGGGAAAAAGAAAGGGGGGTTTCCAAAGGGGGGAGAAAAAGGGAAGCAGTTTTCCGACTTCTATAGACTGCGGGGGGATGAAGAAAGAGGAAAAACGTAGACGAGGAAAAGGTGAACAACTTCCTCAGTCGCAACTCTATTCAGAGCGCCGCAAGTTGATCCTCAAGATGTTTCTCATCTGCTTTGTATGCGTGTGTGTTTACATTTGTCGTTAAATATAACATCAAAGAAAGACACCAAAACCATAAGTATTTAAAACAACTAACTTAGCCTTTCAGTCCGCTAGGTTAATGCTAACGCCAATTAAGTCTTGCGCTTGCTGTCCCTTTAAAGTTGTAGTCTAGTTTAACCATTTTTTGCACTTAAACAACTAAATAGCTTAGCCTTTCACTTTGCTCTTATTCCTAGCGCAAATTAGCCTCACTGTCGCATTGCCTTCAAAGCACCAGTCCGCTTTCTTAGCCGTTTTCAGCGCGAAAAAATACGACTTTCAATCCGCTAGCTTAATACCAGTGCTATTAGCATCAGCGTTGCAATAACTTTTCAAGTGGTAGTTCACATATTTAGCCATTTTTAGCAGTATAACAACTAAATAGCTTTCAGTCTGTTAGCTCAAAGCTAGCGCTAATTAGCCTCCCCGTCAAAGAGGTTAGGCCACTCCTTTTGCTTTTTCTGGAGTAAAAAGTTATTGATTTGATGAAAACAAAATTATTTACTTTTCAAGTATATGTAATACCTTTAAAAACAAATTTTGCCACTTGCTGTCGACTGAAAATGACATTACATGTGCTCAGGTAATAACCGTTTGCAGCTCTGCTAGCGAACGTCACATGACCAAACGCAGAAAACGAGTGATTCATGATTGGTCGTTATCTGAGCCTAGAGCACATGTGATGTCATTTTTAGTCGACAGCAAGTGGCAACATTTGTTTTTAAAGGTATTACATATACTTGAAAAGTAAATAATTTTGTTTTCATCAAATTAATAACTTTTTACTCCTGAAAAAAGCAAAAGGAGTGGCGTAACCTCTTTAACGGGGAGGCTAATTAGCGCTCGCTTTGAGCTAACAGACTGAAAGCTATTTAGTTGTTATACTGCTAAAAATGGCAAAATGGCAAAATTTGTTTTTAAAAGTATTTCCTGTACACAAAAAAATACTAGTTATCAAATTATAGACAAATTTGCACTGTTGAAAATGAGTAAATCATTTTAGTATCTCTTTGAAAATGTGAATATGAATATATCACTGGACTCAAATAATATTTCACTACCACTCATGTAAACATGTGTATGTTTGTGCGCGTTAGTGCATGTGTGCGTAAGAGAAGGGGATGTAGATCAGGCCATTCAGGGAACTTGTCGTCATTTCTCTGAACTCGCACAGTTTCCTGATAATGTCACAATATTAGTTAGCGGCAGTACAGTTGCACACACGTACGTGTGTGCACGCACATATTTCTACACGATATGAAGGAGACAAACAAATTACATAAACAGAACAGTTTGTTAGGTAAGCAGGCGCAATCGCGCTGTTTGACAATTTTCATTAGTCAAAATCTAATGAAATATGACACTAAAACAATAGCATATTCGGATGTTGATATTGTTGTGTTTATAAATTGTTGCGTGAAATACTGGAAGATTTAGCAATCGGGCGCGAAATAAATCATGATATAATTGAAAAATTAAGGTGGATAATTCATCAACATGCTCAATCCGAATGTAATTAATATTACCTTTAAGTGTTTTTGTGTTTCGCTTTAGTTAAACTCAAAGGACCAAATATGTGTAAAATTTATAGGTAAATACAAGTATAGTGTATTTGTATTTTTATTTTATATCATTATTATGAGAAAACCTTTTCAGGAACAATAGAATAGTACCAATTTTCACCAATATCACTGTATATATATATATATATATATATATATATATATATATATATATATATATATATATATATATATCCCTTTATGTTCTCAGGAAGCCCAATTGCGAGAGTCCTGGCGCGCTGAAGAGCAGGAAGTCGCCGCGCCAGAAAGTTCCGCACAGACGCAACACATGTCCCAATCCCCTGGACATCAGCCGGGCCTTGCAGGGCCCCCCGTCGGCCCCCAGCGCCAGCGCCGCCACCCTGGATGAGCTCATACTACGCTGCCTTAGCTGCTTTGGTCAGTGGCACGCATCTCTAGCACAACACGGTTATGTAAATGAGGGCCAAAGTGGGGTACGGGGGGGCGTACAATGGAGCTTCTTGTTCTGCTGAAGGCTTCTCAAACATTTTGGCTACAGGGACCGCTCACATTGGAGAATATTTCAAAAGACTTCAAAAAACTGATCAACCTTTAAAGAGCAGGTGTCAAACTTAAGGCCAGAGGGCCAGAACATGCAAATCATGTTCATTGACGTCATGATTCTTGCTAAATATACATTAAGCAGACATATTTGAATTTCATTCATTTTTTTAAAGAGACATTCAATTCAAGGTACTTATTGATTCATATTTTTTCTACATTCAAGACATTCAATCCCAAGTACATATCTATTTTTTATTCCATTTTTTCCAACTGTTGGGCTAAAAGGTCCTAAAATGGCTCATAGTAAATTAATTAAGTACTAAAGTAATCAATTAGTTGAGGTAATTATTAAAGTAATTGATTATTTCAGGTAAACAAGTACTAAAGTAATCACTTTAGGTCAGACAGGACCCTCTTATGTTAGAAATTGATTACTTTGGGTAAAAAAAAGTATTATAAGCAATCACCTACTTTCGGTACTAAAGTGCTAATGTAATAATGTAATATGTTACTTTCACGTGTCATTTTTTTTCAAATTTTTCAACTCCATTGCTTTAGGAACGCTCGTTTCAAGAAAAACGTAAAACAACGTTCGTACGTTTATATTCCGTGTTGTACACTTCAAAACAGTGAATTTCGTAGAAAATAGCCTAAAAATGAAACGGGCGCAGCTTCGCTATCTCCGACATCGCTTCTTTGTTTTCCAAATTCGCTTCAAATTTTCAAGGCTAAATCCATGTGTTGCGTTTCTACGCCAGATTCGGAGGGGAAGCTGTGCAGCCCGCGAGGGTCCCAGATGGTCCACATGACGCTGATGATGCACAGCTGGGTGGTCTCGTCGCAGACCTTCGCCCAGAAGCTCCTCGCCTTATATCCTAAGAGTCCTAACATATTTTACACACTCGGATGTCTAAAATAAAAATATATGCAAGTTGCTAAGGTTTAGCCGGTTAAACGTGAGCTTACGACAGCCAAACTTGACGCTCATCTTTTGAAAAACATATACTTTCAAATTCACACATTCTATAGTGTAAAACGATAGTGACCCCAAGTGGACAAGAATAATAACTGTACCTCATATGCATATTTTGTATTGGGCATTGTTTACATTCAACTCATCAAACAAACAAAAATAATCCACAAAGACAAACTAGGTAAATATAAAATGCTGATTTACAATTATATTTATGAAAAATATACATTTCCATATAATGCATATTCATTCCACAGAAGAAATCTCCAAAAGCAATCGTCCAGAGGAGCTTTTACGTCAGCATTAGTTTTTTATCTTGGAACACTACCACGGGTGACATTTTTTCCAGGGTGGCTTTGTTGTGGTTGTGTGATAAATACTGATCTTCACTGAGCCCGTTTTTAGGGGCTTTCGGTCTGGGTTTTTCAGCTCATGGTATGACGCGTTAGTTTTTGCGATTCTGAAGCCCACTTCACTTAGCCCAGTGTTTCTCAACTATATTTTGCCAGACCCCCGCTAGAAAAGAGAAAACCTTTTGCGCCCCCCCCCCCCCCAGTCAATGCACTGCATATAAATAAGATTATTATTGATGAAAATTGTTAAAGTATACCTACACATGTATCCTTTTTAACATTAACAACTGAAAAACGCCATATAAATCAACTTTCAACAACAGTTAATTATTTTCATCGTGTTTATACGGAATATAGCTTAGTCTAAAATGAAAAAAAAAAAAGAAGCAAGTGCACCAAAGTGCCTGAAACCATAAGAAAATGATGAAAATGATTACTTTATTGCAATTACATTATACATGACAAAAACAAAGCCTTTTCCTGGGATCATCCGCTCCCCCCCAGGGGGGCCCGCCCCACTATTTGAGAAGCACTGACTTAGCTTGACGGGTACCATTTAAGACGCCATTTCCTGACTCAACAAATCTGGCAGTAACGACAGTAGTCGAGAGTGCGGGCGAAAGGAATGAAAAAGTCTTGCTTAATTAGCGCTAAAATGCGATTTAGCAAGGGGAACTTTTTCACATTATGCCAACTAGGTAAAAAAAAAATCATCATTTGTAAATGACTGCTTGGATACTTAGGTCATGTTTGTGAGATTTCGAAATCATGAAGTGGATAAACAACCTCCAAAAAAACAAATCTGGAAGGAATATGTTCTTCTTGACAATCTCTCACATACAAAGACTGCACCCCCGACAAGCGAAGCCTGAGGCGGGGTCAAGTGTGCCATCTGGTCAGGTGAGCCACAAGCACTCCAGTCCTGACAGAACCGGTTCTTGCTCCCGCCCTGTTTTGTGCTTACTAAACACGCTCTTCCTGTGGCGCCCCGGCGGCCACAGGACCTGGATCGGAGAGTTCCCCGCCGTTTTCGAGGCCGAGCCCCTTCTGGAGCAGACCATGGGCGACCTTTGGGCTTTGGTGCGCTCCGACAGGGAAGAGGCGCAGATCATCGACACGTCGTGCCCGTGAGATTTTATTTCTTTGTTGTTGTTGGTGTTTTTTTTTTTACCACACTACGCTTCTGCTCAGGCTTGTTTTTAAATAAACAATCCCCATTTTGACTTGAACCTCACGATCTGGATTTGACGTAATGCATTAGTCAAAAGTACTCTCAGTTTGATTCGAATAGCTATTATACATATTTTTTTTACATATTTTCCTGCAGTAAAATCTCCCAAAACTGTCATAAAAATATACATGAAAAAAATGACACCTCAACTGCATTTGAATAAAAAATACTTTCACATGCATGGTGGGACCATTACTGGAATTTGTTTTCAATGTTCATTTCAAAAAAATGAAAGGGAAACAAAATCCTTGCATTTCCTTTAGCAGCTATCACTCTGAATTGTACTCGCTGCTAATTGGTCCTTGCTGTTCTTGCGCAAATAATCCGATTCGAGTTAATCTAGTACAGTGGCTATCAACCTTTTTTTATTTTAAAACACAATTTAGGAGGGATGGGTGTGTCCCAATGCCAAGTATCGGTATCTGGCCGATACCTGGCCTTATTTCAAGTTATTGCAATGGCTGCCCGTCCTATCACTCGACGGCTCTCTCGGAGCAGTTTTACAATCACAAATCGCAAGTAAAATACAATAATAGTGATAATAATAATTTCAAAAAATGCCATTCTTTTCCCAGAAGTCCCCACGTGAACGTGTCACAGGCCCGCTCGCCATCCGTCAAGAAGAGGAAGGTATCGCTCATCTTCGACCACATGGAAGCCGACGAGATGGCCGAGCACCTCAGCTATTTGGAGTTCAAGAACTTCTGCAGCGTTTCGGTGAGACCGTTGTTTTATTTGCGTTACTTCTCTGACAATATCAACTCGTATTGTATAGAACTCACATTAAATTGTCATTTTTTAAATTTTACGCTGTTCTCCTTACTTTTACAGTAATATTGGTACTGAGACCCCATTTAGCACATTTGATTTGATACATTTCAATTATAGCAGTGCAAATTGTGAATACAACATAAAAAACAAACTACCATCCAAAAACACATGAGGTTAACACTCCGTCCTACTTTTTTTTTTTTGGAGCCAAATGATGTACTCCTGATTAAATTTCGAACGAGAGTAACCTTTTTCCACTTTTGATCGTTTACATGACGGGTGTTCTTCCTTGACGTCTCGGTCAGTTCCTGGACTACCGAAGTTACGTGGTTCGAGGCTCCGTGAGGGACAATCCGGCCCTGGAGCGCTCTGTCATGATGTGCAATGGCGTATCGCAGTGGGTCCAGCTCATGATCCTCAACAGGCACACCGCCCAGCAGAGGGCGCAAGTCTTCACCAAATTCATCCAAGTGGCTCAGGTGGGCCGTCTAGCGAGAGTCATTTTCATCAAGCCTTTGAATTGCGATAGCATCACTCATATTAAATGCCTCCAACTATGATCCCAAAGACGTGATTTCAATGTCGTTTCACGACGTTATTTACGCGCAGAGACTCCGAGCGCTGCAGAACTTCAACACGCTCATGGCGGTCACCGGCGGCCTCTGCCATAGCGCCATCTCCCGGCTCAAAGACACGTACAACCTCCTGCCTCCTGACGTCACCAAGGTACTCTGATGATTTACAGTTTGAGCAGAACGGAGTTGAATACAGAAAGACTGAACAAGACAAGGTATATTAAACAAGACTATATTAAAAAAAAAAGTTAGAAGAAACTAGACCTAACGTAACAACGTTAGACCGAAGATAAGACCAAGCTGAAATAAAAAAGGCAGAACAAGACTAGACTCAAGTAAATTAGAGTAGAATAAACTTGGCTGGATTTAACAACACTCAAATACTGTAGATAAATTCGGAAAAAGTAACTGAGAGACTTAAGTCGAAACTAAACTGAAATAGGAGACTAAACAAGAAAAATAACTTGATTAGGCTAGTCTGGAGGAGAGAATACTGTACTAGACGACATAAAACTCGACTAGATGAGACTAGAGTAGGATCAACAAAACTAACCTAGACAAGAAAAAAACAGGTTATGACTAAGCTTGATTCAATGAGACGACAACCCCTGACAAGACTAGACTAGACTAAACTGTTGAACCAAAGATGAGACTAAACTGAAACAGAAGAAGTGAAACAAGATGACCCTAAACTAAATAAGAAAAAAATAAACTAGCCTGGGTTCAACAATACTTAAACAAAGAAGTTAGAAAGGAAATCTAGAACTAAGGACTAGAATAAACGGAATTAGGAGAAATTAAACAAACACTGCATTAGACAAGTCTAGTAGAGACATCACTGGACTAGATTGGACAACGATGGACAAGATTAGACATGAGACTAGACAGGCTGAGACTAGCCGAGTCTCGACAAAACTAAACTACACAATACAGAACAGGTTGAGAGTAAACTCGATTCAAACAGATGTCACAACACACTGCACTCGACTGGACTAGACTGAACACAACTTGAATGAAAAAGAGACAAAACAACGCTAACTGGATGAGACAACACTGGACTAGACGAGGCAACACTAGACTAGGTTTGACAAAACTAAACAAGACAGGACAGTTGCACTAGATTTGGATCGACGACTAAACAGCACAAACTGGATTAAGATGGACTAGATGAGATTACAATTAGTCAAAAAAACTAGGTTAGGAGGGACTACACAACGGACTAGTCATCTTTGGATGATACTAGACAAGATTTAAATGGACTACGCAAAAACACAAAACTATTTTAATGAGACTAAACTAGAAAAACTAAACTAGACTTAAAAAGGCTAAATAGTCCTTAATCTAACTAAACTACAAGAGGCTTAAAAATACTCAACTAAACGAGACGAGCTCTAACAAGAGTACATGAGACTAAACTAGTTTAAACCCGACTAAAGCGGACTGGTGTTGACGCCCTTTGTGCGCCGCCGACGTCAGGCACTGAGCGAGATGACGGAGCTCCTGTCGTCGCGCAGCAACTACAGCAACTATCGGCGTCTGTACGGCGAGTGCTCCGGGTTCAAGGTCCCCATCCTGGGCGTGCACCTCAAGGACCTGATCTCCCTCAACGAGGTCCTGCCCGACTACGTGGACGGCGACAAGATCAACCTGAGCAAGCTGCAGCATCTCCACAGCAACATCAACGAACTCCTGGAGCTTCATGCGCTCACGCCGCCCTTCGAGGCCAACAAAGACCTCCTGCATCTCTTGACGGTAGGAGACCCAGACCCGGACCTGAACCCGGACCACAACGAGGAGTTCCCATGGAACGTCGTCATTGATGTCCTAAATGTTTCAGCTCTCTCTAGACCTCTACTACACCGAGGACCAGATCTATGAACTCTCGTACACCAAGGAACCCAAGAACCCCAAGATCCAGGTCAGCCACCTTCATGATCAACAAAACACACACACACACACACACACACACACACAGCAGTGTGGGTGTGAACCCTTCGCAGGAAAAGTGCAAACGAAACCATCACACAACCACATGAAAGTGTCAAGTTGGGGTGTGACTCCGTGTGTGTGTAACTGTGTAACTGAATTTTTTTGTTTCATGGCCGCAGCCCGTCACTCCAGTTAAACCGCCGGTGGTGGCAGAGTGGGGGTCAGGGGTCACGCCCCGATTGGACCCCGACACTATCTCGAAACACGTGAAACAGATGGTGGATGTAAGTACGGCACAGGATTTGGGATGTTCTGTATTTGAGTGTTTGGTTACATGAGGGCAGATCAGTGAAATTCATGAGAGCATTTCAGTATTTGTGTGAGAGGATTTCAGTTTATACAGGCATATTTCTATTTGTCTCTGTTTCAGTCGGGTGAAAGAGGATTTCAATCATGTGTGATATTCTTTCAGTAGTGTCTGAGGGCTTTTATGATATTATATAGGAGCAGTTTAGTGTATACATGAGAGCATTTCAGTATTAAGTGTGAGAGGATTTAATTTCGTATGGGCAGATTTCAATTTATCTCAGAGTGTTTAAAAAAATGTGAAAGAGGATTTCAGGTATGTGTAAGAGTGTTTCAGTAGTGTGAAAAAAAGGATCTCAATATGTAAGAGTGTTTCAGTAGTATGTGAGAGCTTTTATGATATATGGGAGCAGTTTTGTGGAATCATTAGGGTATTTCAGTATTATGTGCGGGGGATGTCAGTTCATATGGGCAGATTTCAATTTGCGTTTTAGTAGTGTGAAAGAGGATCTCAATGCGTAAGAGTGTTTCAGTAGTGTGCGAAATGTTTTATGATGAAACAGTTGAAAGCAGTTCAGTGGTATCCATGAGTGCATTTCAGTATTGTGTGTCCAAGGATTTCAGCATAGTTTTCAATTTGAGTATGAGAGTGTTTCAGTAGTGTGAAGGATCACTTCACTTATGTGTAAGAGTGCTTCAGGAATACGTGAGAGGTTTCAGGATATTATTTGAAAGCAAGTATGTATGATGCGTGGAGAATTTCATTTTCATGACACCATTTCATTTGCGTGAAAGAGGATTTCAGTTGTGTGTTTCAGTCGCGTCTTGACAGAATTACAGCATGGTGTGTGAGAGGAGTTAATTGCTCTGGAGAATAGGATATGTTTCTGTCAGCGTATCAGTAGCTCACATGAGAGCATTTCTGCAACATGCGGAGGCATAAAAGAATAAGTAGTGAGAGAGAATTGCTGTGTAAGTGAAAATAATTTACGCACACTACTAAACTTCTCACGTGCATCACTGAAATGCTCTCACACGGCCTACTGTATTGCTCTCTCGCACATTAATGTAAAATTAACTCCAAACTGAAACGCTCTCTCGCCACACTACAAGGGTTTGAGAGCAAACCCTACTTGAATGCCTTCAACGCACAAATGAAAGAGAACTGCTCTCAAACACTTCAGTGCTCCCATGCTTGCTAGTGAAATCATCTCCCATGTTAGTGAAACGGAATCCTGAATCAATGTCACTGACAGGCCTTTAGCACACCTACAAATTTCACTTCCTTATTAGCGCAAAGCAGAAGTGGTCAACGCGCCATTCTCTTTGTCGCCCCCTTCAGTCCATCATGAAGAACTACGACCACAAACAGGACGGTTATATCCCGCTGGAGGATTTCGAGAAAATCGCCGCCAACTTCCCCTTCTCCTTCTGCACGCAGCAAACTGACAGGTAACTTTCCTTTTGATTAAACTAGCATTTACAAAATGACATAAATAAATAAATAAAATGTCGGCGCCTCTCAGGGAGGGTCAAATCAGCCGAGGGGAGATGACGTCATACTTCATGCGGGGGATGTCGGTGTGCGCCAAGCTGGGCTACAACTTCAACGACACGCACAACTTTCACGAGAACACCTACAAGAGGCCCACATTCTGCGACACCTGCGGCCGTTTTGTCAGTCTTTTCCACTGGTACAAAAATCATACGAATATGATCAGCAATGAAAAAATAAACATTGCTGTATCGTCTTACAGCTGTGGGGGGTCATCAAACAAGGTTACCACTGCAAAGGTAAGCTAGAATCACGTCCATTCAGTATAGCAACTAAGACAAAAATACGTCATTGTAATAATAATGTTTAAAGCGACAGAGCTACTAAAATATGTTTAACTACCTTTAAACCTACATAGAAGAAAAGAATAGTAACAATAAATAAGAATCAATTATATTTTCAGTGTGTTCTTGTTTTGGGTTTTTTTCTTGGGGGGGGGGTATCAATGCGTCTATTTGTTCGACTTTTGTGAGCACTGTAGCGACGACCAGAGGGCACCTCCATTCAGAGATAATGTACCCAAGAAAACATCAGAAATGATAATAATTAAAGCTGAATAAAAAGGTGCCTGTCTCAGAACTCAAAAGGCAGATCACATGTACATTTCAGAGCCCAAGATTGACTTTGGTGCATGAGTGTTTAAAATAAAAAAAAAAGGATAGTAATAATTAAAGCCGCGTTTCTTAACAGGCTGCGGGATGAACTGTCACAGGCACTGCCGGGATCTGGTGGGAATCGAGTGCTTGAAGAAACACAAAAACACCAGCGGCTCGTGCCCGTGCACCCCCGATTCTCGGGCCAAGGGAAACATGTGGAGTAGGTGCCACAACACACCCACCCCGACATCCCAACTCGGAACGCCAAGCGCCCACACCTGCGTTCTCCCCCGTCAGGTTCTGAGGAGGAGGCCTTCGTGTTTCCCCACGGCAACGACTCGGAACTCCACAAGGGATGCGCCCCCTTCAGGAAAAACGCAGACTCTGCGGGTCTGTGGGACCGCTCCACTCAGACGGACCCCGGCGTGTGGACCCCCCAGGAAAAGAAGGAGCGCAGGGCGTACAACCACATCCTTCCTGGTCAGGTGAGACATCTGGTTTCTGCGAAAATTAGGACATGTCAAATAAATGTGATTGCAAAAGTGCGCACACCCTCAAAACAGTCAGAACAAATACCTGCTTTTCTCAAATGCGTGTTTGTGTGTGTGTCAGGCCAACACGCTCCCCTCCTCCAGGAGTCGCGGGTGTTCCATGCCCATTTCCTTCCTGCAGGAGAAGCTGGAGGAGCTACACCTCTGCAAGGAGAAGAACCGGGAGCCTGATTGACCACGGGCCAAAGATGAACGTTCCACCGCACAAACGAACGAACGCATTCATCGGATTTTTGCTCGCCGTTTAATTTAAGGACAATGCGGTCGTATTACCTTGCCCGTCACATCCTTGTCGTCTTGTCTCTGGTGCTACGTTTCTTGGGAATGTCACGTGAGCAGTTTCCGAATCCAGGATTGAGTCCGTGGAGGGAAATGAACACTAAAGCAGATTTCCCATGATTTTTTTTTTTTTTATTTTCAAAGTGTGGCAGCTACCACAAACAAAACTTTGGATTTTGACATTTTAAAACAGTTCTCATGTGTGTTAATAAATTTGCTACATATTTTTTGTGAAAACATCAGAAGGATTAATAATATAATAAAACATCTTGAAATTAGCTTGTTTTAAGGGGGTAGCTCTATCTCTATAGTCAGCACACATCCCATCTCATATACGAAACCCCGCCATACGAAATGAATGTTTCGGATTTGGAATAATCAGGCAAATTCGTCGTATGGCGGGCAATAGAAACTTATGCTAATTAGCTAGTGCGTGCAAAACCCCAGGTAAAAACATCATTTTATATACATATTAAAAAACAGTAACAAAGTACTATGGCAAGTACTACTTACATATAATATACATGCATATAATTAACTAACATCACAAATATATAAAAAAAAATAGAGCCATATTCCATATTATGGCCATATTCCCTAGCTAAGGTAGCCTTGCCTGCTTTATCCTGATTATCTCCAACTTCGTTTCCATAGTAATCATTTTCTCCCTTTAACATCACTCGCAATCTTGGGACCCGTGGCTAACCAATCAAAGTTTGAATTGAGCAATAAAATGCATTGTAAATACGATATCGTAAGCAATCTTAGTGACGCCGACCAATAGCAGACCAGCGTCTTAGTGACGCCGACCAATAGCAGACCAGCATCTTAAGTGACGTATGCAGTGACGCATACGGTTCCGTATGAACACGGTGCGACTTGCACCGTGAAAGTTTGAAATCTGTGATTGTTGTTGATGCCGTAAAGCAGGAAAAAATGCCGAAACAAAGATATAAAAAAACTTGTGTTCCACTTTGTAACGTGAAAAAAACGTTAAGCTCGGGACGCCGTAACCCAGGGCTCCACTGTCCTGAAAAATGAGCGAAACCCCGACACATTGGATCCAGGTGTATACAACGGCATTTATTTTTAGAAAGACAAGAAACAGATCAGATTTTTCATACTGGTACAAAAGAAATCTTTTGGGAACGGAATCGAATTTAAACTACAGCAATCACAAGAGGATTAAAAAAAAAAGGAGGAAAAAAAAACTCAAAAAATGCCTTTACTGAATATGGTCAACATCTTAACACGACGGCTACTAAAATGGCAATGTGACAAAAAAAAAAAAAAAAGAAAAGTAAAAAGCATGCTTTTGTTCTCAAGCTCCCCCATCTAAATTGCTTACAATTCACCCGCGGCTACAAAGCACCATTCTTCTTCATCCACAAAGCGCTGGAAGCGTTAGCACGGGGCTAGCTAGCATCTACCACCATGCCACCGCTTTATATAAGACTGATTTGGGAGGGGGGTGGGGGGCAAGATGGTGAAAAATAGTGGGAAGTGACTGGGAGCACACAGGAAGTGGTTCAGGAGCGGGCGGGTGGCTACTGGGAGCCGGAAGACGAGCCTTGGCTGCCCTGTCCGGGGTAGCCGCCGTATTGGCTGTAGTACTGGTTCCACTGGCTCTGGTTCTGGTAGTACTGCTGCCACTGCTGAGCATACTACAACAAAAAAAATACATAAAACTTGCATTTTGTCAAATTTCTTTATGTTATACCATCAAATGTCAGTGCTATGATATTTGAAGTTAAAAGTCGGGGCAAAGAATTCATTGTTAAAAAGGCTTATTCTTATTGTTAATATTTCCTCATAGCAACATGTAACTTTTAGGAAGTTGTCAAGCATCGTTTGTTAAAAAAGATTTTTTTAATAGCGCATCGAAAGTGTTTACAACTTTATGGAAGCTTGGAGGCATCGGGGGTGGGGTTTTATCTATCTACCGCTAGGGCTACCGGAATCCGCGTTAGCATAGCTAGAAAGCAGGTAACACAACTATTGAGTAAAATCGCCGTCAAAAAGACGTACGTGTGTTTCACCGTTCGTATGAGTACGACTTGCGAGAGACGACTTTACGTCTTTGTAGGGCTGCACAATAAATCCAATTTTAATCGCGATCATGATTTGGGCTGCCACGATTAATTAAGATGATCCTCGGCGACATTAACATTTAAAAAAAACATTGATTTAACCCTACGTGTCAAATCAAGCACTTTGTCATCCTTCCACCAGGGGGTAATGTTTCCCACATGTTAGCATGACAAAAGAAGAAAAAACAAGAGAAAAATGATCTCTTTGCATTTTTTATTTCCTTGGGGCAATAACAAAAATTTCCCCTCCAAAAAAATAACTTAACAGACCACACTATTTCTTAATTATAGGCCTCTACCAAACAGTCGAGATGGCTCTTCACGGTGAAAGTAGAAATCCATTTGAAAATATCAAAAACATTTTGAAAAGTACAATAAAATGCCGTTCTTTAGCAGGAATAACTCCTAATTGTCCATCTGTGTGGCGGAGCAAACGCTCAACTGTCTTTTTGGGGAATGTGACCCACTTTACTTTTCATGGTAATCTACGAAGCACCGTTGGTTTGCATTCAAACACAGGTAAACGTCGCATTTCCGGCATTTCCATCTTGACACCCCCTTCGGACAGAGGTTGCACCGCCCCCGCTTGTCACAGTGAAGCGGCAAATGTCCGCAGTTATCAAAACGCACATCCGGTTGCGGTTGTGAGGATCTTGGTGCGTAGCGTTTCTTCTTCATGCGGGGCGGAGAGGAGGGTGGCGGTCGGCCAACTTTGGATGCTGGCTTGTTGACTTTCTTCAGACTGTGGGCAACTGCCAGTCGGAATCTTTTCAGAGGCATTGTTTTATCTTTCAAAAGGCCGCAGTCCCTCTTGTAGACCAGCCAAGCGTTTGAGATGCAGAGATCCAGGATGTATCCAAACAGGGGGAGGTACCATCGCCTCGAATTGGCTGGGGACTTGTACAAGTGTACCAGCGTGTCAGAAAGATCAATGCCTCCCATATGTTGATCATATGCGGAAATCAGCGATGGGCATGGGACGGCGATCTTTCTGTGGGCCTCTTTGCTCCAGCGTTTGACATTTGACAGAGGCATGATCCCACAGGCATCGCTCAGAAGGTTGACACATTTACTATCAAACCATTTCACCGCGATCACCCCTTCAGCAGATCTGTAGTCAAAAGCTCCACGTCCTTTCTTCATCAGGTCTTTGTCGGTCATCAAGGGAGCTCCACCCGTGCGGTTCGAGCGGACCGCGCCGACGCACTTGACGCCCAGGTTTGCGCCCAGGTTCCGGATCAACTGGAAACTGGTGAAATAGTCGTTACAGAAGACGACCGAAAGCCGTGGCGGCGCCATGGTTTTGCATAACGTTGTCACCAGTTTGGCCCCTAGAGGGAGCTCTTGCTCCTGCTCACTTAGGGCAACATTGAAAAACGTGGATGCCCCTTGGTAAAGTAGTAGGTCATGGACAATGCCAGATGAACTGGCACGGCAGAAGACTTTAAAGCCCCACTTGTCTGGCTTGTTGGCAATATATTGGCGAAGAGTTCCAGCCCTCGTGCCTTTATACGCCACCATGATTTCATCTACGCTGTGTTCGTAAGTGGATGGGATAAGGAGGCACCGCGCACGGAGCATCTCAAAAAGGGGACGGATTTTGTAGAATCGGTCCGGGCTGTCACCGCACCGCCGATTGTCATTGAAATGAATGAACCGACGCAACAGCTTGAATCTGTTTCTCGGCATGATGTCGGCGACCGCGCTGAAACGTGACTCGGGGTGCCAGTAGTCATCCATCGCTGGAAAGTTGAAGACACCCATGAAGAGTAGCATTGCCAGGAAATCTTCGATCTCTTCACGGCAAGTGTTGATTGGATCCCCCAACTCCTGGGCAGAATACAAATTGGTATGATGAACAATATGTTCAATCATCTCATCGGTGAAGAGTGTCTTGAAATACTGGAAGGGTGTCTTCACAGCTTCAGGGGGTTCAAATTTTGCAACGGGAACTTGGGTTGCCTCAATGTCTTCATGCTTCCAGATTCTCCCAGTGCTTTGTTTTGGGCCTGAGGGTGGACTAGTGTCAGGGGTGTCCTCCGGCTCCTCCAAGGAAACAGTTTTTAGGCTGTTTTGACCTTTTCTTCTCTTCTTATACGGTTTAGAGGATATACTTGTTGAGGGAACGTCCTCCTCATCCGTAGATTCAAGAGAAGTGTCCCCACTGTCTTCTGCTCGTACTGGCTGATAATCAGGATCGTCAATTTGGTCATCGTCATCGCTCAGATCAGCATCAGAGTCTTGAGGATTTTCTGGTACAAGGGCCAGAAGCGTGCGTGGCCTTGCACCATAAAATGGTTGCATCTATTATTTTTAAAACAGAAAGGAAAAATCAAAATGATCAATTATGCACAGCCACAATGCTATTAATATGTTATTATAACAATATATATCAATTTGTTACCATGAAATTAACAGTATCAACAGTACTAGTAAATACATCCACGTATTCTTCATAGTTATATTTATGGAACTATGAAAACATCTAAAAAATTGTGAAAAATCATACTATTATAATTTTTTCATCAAATGTATTATGCAGTAATATTAAATGTATGCCATTAACAAGGGTGAATGTTCATCAGGCTTTTTATTACAAAGAAATTATACATTTTCTTATCTTGGTAATAGCATTATCACTAAATGACAATTGAACTGTTTGGTCAAGCATGCTTTTAGACAGTCAATAATGATTTCAATATATATTACCAACGATAAATGATCAAAATTCATTTTTATTTCATAGCAAATTCTCAATTTTCATTGCATTAGCTTGGCTTTGGTATCTTTACCATGAAATGCCAAATCAACCGTTCGGAAGAGCAAGTTTTTAATTGTACATTTTCTATCTTGGTAATAGCATTATCACTAAATGAAAATTGAACTGTTTGGTCAAGCATGCTTTTAGACAGTAAATAATGATTTCTATATATATTACCAACAATAAATGATCAAAATTCATTTTTATTTCATAGCAAATTCTCAATTTTCATTGCATTAGCTTGGCTTTGGTATCTTTACCATGAAATGCCAAATCAACCGTTTGGAAGCGCAAGTTTTTAAAAACATTTTTTGACCCTCATTACACTTTTTTTGTTGCAACAAGTTACATAATTCTGTTAACTAAACCGGTGGTACCATAATATGTAAAAAATAAAATAAAAAAATATGCTTACCTTCGAAATTTTCACCAAACAGAGGCCTCGTGTCAGGAGTGATTTTGTATTGTAGTTGATGACTTCCCGTCAGAAGGGAAAGTAATGACACAGTGACATCTAGGGGATTCTTTTAGCATTACACACATAATCCGGGCTGTAGAGTTGGCTCAGTCAGGTTAAGTTCAACACACTTTTCAATGAGATACAGCGACTCAAAATGTGCTCTACCAAATGGTTGAGCAGAACCAGTTAATCGCCACGATGAATTAATAATTAATTGGCGCCATGATTAATTAAGATGATCCTCAGGGATACTAATATTTAAAAAGGCTGATTTAACCCTAACCCTACATGTCAAATCAAGCACTTTGTCACCCTACCACCAGGGGGTAATGTTTCCCACATGTTAGCATGACAAAAGCCTCCTTAATATATTTTTCAGTGTGAAATGGCAAATTGTTTCCCGACTGTTTCCTGATATATACAGTGCTAGCTGTCAATTGACACCCAAAATTTGAATACATTTGGTTTGAAATGACCAAAAATGACTGCCAATTTTGACTGCCAATTGGTTCAAATTTGCTAAAAAGTATACAATGTGCTTGGTTCTAAGTAAGCTTGGTTTTTTTTCATTGGTTTGCAAGTAAGTTAGCTGTGTTGCCTGTGTTTTTGCCATGTCTTGGGTGAATGTTTTATTTTATGATTATTGTTTATAAGAATCAAGCCTTGATGCCTTGTTTATATACTGCTTGTTCTAAAAAAAGGGGCAATAAATCGATATGCTTGACCAAACATGATGAATAATCGTGAATAATAAGCAATATTTCAATATTGACTAAAAATAATCATTATTTTGGCCATAATCGTGCAGCTCTACGTCTTTGCATGAATCTCTCCTTTGGATTCGTGTCTGATCTTTTGCATTCGTGATTCTGAGCCTTGGGGTTTGAGTTGAATATGCAAATTCAGATGAGGTCACGCCAAGCTACCAGGCAAAGTCAGTCTATATGCGAGTCATTCACATTTTGTCGACGGCGATCTTACGCCATACACCAACAACTAATCGTCTGCAACGTGACAACCCAGATATTATGTTACAGTATCGCTATAGTAAATAGCGGGCCCATTGAGAATATTGAAATCATTCTTTAGGATCAACTTCCCATTTACCAAAAACGACTCAGTTTTTCGTGCAGCTTAGTGAAAGTTTTCACCTGCTGATACTGCTGGTTGTAGCTCTGCTGCTGAGGGGGAGCCTGATGCTGCTGCGGGGGAGCCTGATGTTGCTGAGGGGGGGGCTGGTGGTGGCTGTACGACTGGGCGGCGGCCGGCTGGCTGTAGCTCTGGCTGTAGCCCGGGTACTGACTGTAGCTGCCGTAGTAGTTCTGGTTGTAGCCGCCTTGGTTGTAGCTGTGGCCATAGCCCTGCGGGGGGAGGAAGTATGCGAGGTAAGTCAAAGGAGAGATTAGCAAAGCGCCTCTACAACAAAGTGAACATTTCTCAGGTTTCAGAATAATCATCTTTATTTGGTACTTTCAGCGTAAATATACACACTTGAGATGAAAACACTCCGGAACTAACGAGAAAAATCCAATACAAAAAGAAAAAAAAAAAAAAAGCCAACGAAAGAATGATTTCCATTCCTTACTTAAAATTGCATGTCATGTGTGGAAACACTGCCATCACTACAGTGCTCAAGTGGCTTATATATTAGGTAAACATTGGCCAAGGTTGTCAGCTACCCTCCATAAAAAACGTATCTGACAAGAATTTTTTATTATAGTTAAAACTATTTTAAAAGACGAGAATTCTCGTCTATGGCACTGAAAGCGTTAAAGATCCTATACAGTAGTGCCTTGAAATACAGGTATCTCAAATCACAGCTCTGAATTAATAGAACAGAAAAGTTAATCCATTCCTGTGCCAGGAGGGCAGAACAAAGGTGGATGAAAAAGGTGGACAGTACAAGAATGTTAGTACAGTCTAAACATCTAAGCTCTTCTGTCACAGATCCTTGCAGAGGATAAAGAATGCATAACTGTGAAATGTGTTGTATCATCCTGAGACCCATTCTTTGAGCTCTTGTTTAGTTGCATTGTTCATTTTGACTCAGCAATTCTACCCAAAGAAAGCCTGGGACGCCCTCTACTGTGCAAACTAGGACTTAGGTGGGTAGCTCAAATGAGTCAAAAGATATAGACCAAAAACTAATGTCCGCTAGCGTGGACACAAATGAATAGATCTCAGAAGGATATTTAAAGCTCCAGAAAAGCGTTGCCCACCTCGGCATGTCGACCACAAAATAGGTCAAGTCAAAAATCCACCAATAGCGTGCACGCCTTCCACACAGACATTTCCTGTCTACTGTACATAAAGTTTCAGTCGACTATATGCAAAATACAAATAAAACCTTTCGCTAAAATGGTTATCAGCATCCTCTAGTGGTCACAAGTTGGTATTGCATCATTTCAGAGTTTCGGGACTGGTAGCGGCTGGGAATTGCAATCAAGCATAAAGAACTATGCAGATGCTACTGTTTGTTGTCCGTGGTTTTTTGGTCCAATGGTAGCAGAGCCCAAATGTGAGTCCAGGTTTTATGATTGTTTCAAGAAAATGTGGACTAGAACTGAGAGGAGCAGGCCAGTGTGACGCACATCCCTTGTTCCAACTGGATTGCCCAAATTTGTTCTTGCAAGTCAAAGGCAGTTCATATCTGGAAAAATGTGGTTAAAAAAAAAAAAAAAAAAAAAAGTTGTGTCCTCCTTATGTCAAGGAACCAGTTTGAGGGTATAAAAAACATTTCTCCCAGTGTTGCAATTTTCTTCTCAATACTGCCATTTTAATAACGGCAGGTTATAATGCAAAAAGCAAAGTTTCTCGACGTTCTCTCTGTCGAGGGAGCTCCAATTGTCGTCATAATTATTTCTATTAGCCCCACTCGGCACGGAGGAAGGCAGGCACAAGAGGTATCTCCTGGCCTGGAGAGCCAATCCCTTGAAGCGCTTGGAGTTGTGCTCCCACCACTTGAGCGGGTTTATTTGGTTTCGTCGGTCTAGGACCGGCTCCTGCAGGTATGCGCCCAGTTCCTCCAGGATACCCTTCGAACCCTCATTCGGACCACTTGGGCTGAGCATTTGGTCGAAGAGATCATCTAGCAAACTACCACCTCCTGCTATCTTATTGTTAGGGCCCTTGTTTTGTTGTGTGTTTAGCGCTGGTGTGTTTAGCGCAGGTGCGCCCCCATCTTCGGTTAGCCACGCCGTGGCTTGGGCTAGCATCTCCGGCGACAAAGGGCGCTCCTTGTACCGAGGGTCGAGGAGACAGGCCAGTACAACCTCTTTGGATGCCAGGACTTTGGCAAAACGCTTATCCAGGTGGTACAGCACTGTCTCGCAGAAGGTCTGGATTCTTCCAGCTGAGGTTTCTTCTGACTCAAGAAGCCGTTTCAGCACGCTGATATTGGGTAGAATGCAGGCGGACGAAGAACGTTCTCTCAGGACATTGGAAACGACTTCAATCGGTGTCAGGATCTGGACCAGTTCGGCCGCTAAATCCCACTCCTCTGCTGTCGGACCCACGAAATTTCCGTGGTCAATGAAATAGGTGCTGATGGCCTTTTTATGCTCCAGCATGCTGTTGAGCATGTGCAACGTTGAGGTCCATTTGGCGGGCAAGGCGGGGATATCCGAGAGGCAGGGGACGCAGACTTTCTCCTGGGTGGCGGCGAGACGACTACGTTCCACGGCCGAGCTGTTCAAGTGCCCGCCGATGGTTTTCATTTTATCCAACATGTCTGCTACATTCTTCTGCGCCTTGACCCCCTCGTCGACGCACAGCTTGAGGATGTGGGCAGAGCAGCTGGCTTCACGAATTTCCGCCGTCATCGTGCCGTTCGTGATGGAGATGTAGTAGTCGCAGAGGACCAAGTGGACACGCCGCGCGTGGATATTCCAGACTTGGAGCACGCTGAGAAGGACCTGCTGGATGTATTCCGACGTGTGGGAGGCCGACGTGGCTTTGACGTTGAGCACAAGCTGGACCTTCTCCCAGTTTCGATCGATGAAATGAGCCGTCAAGCTCATGAGCTCGTCGGCGGAGCCGGGCCAAGACTCTGTGGTGAAAGAAATACCGATTCCGGCATTGTCCTCAGACAGAAGCTCTTTGATCTTCACAACAACTTGCATGTATAGGTCGGACAAGGCCTGAGTACGGAAATAGTTTGCACTCTTTACAACATGTTTCTCCTGTGCGAGCAATCTTTTGAATCCAATGCCCTCCACAATGGAGTAAGGCAAGACATCCGTCGCAATCATCTCCATAATGAGTTTGTCAAAGTCCTGTGAACTTCTTGACTTGACTACTTTTTGCAGAGTGTTGCATTGTGTCGTCTGCGCTTTTTTAATCGCTTCGGCTTTTGAAGCATTAAATATCTCTTTGCGACATCTTTGGAGGTGGTGCCACAAATTTGTCGTATTCTTTCCTCGTTTGGTGTCGGAACCTTGGCTAACTAGCGCATGGCAGTAGTTGCATCCAACGCCTGCTGAGTCTTTTGTGAAGTGGTTCCAGACCTGACTCCTTCCAAATGCCTGTGAAATGGAAATATATACATGTTGTGCTTTTTGCTAACATTTGCTACTGTGGTTGACCATCTCAAAACAAACGATTCCTTCAATTAGTTGCTTATAGCAGTGAGGTACTCAAAGGAACTTCAGGGGGTACTGGAGATTTTAAAAAAGAACTAACAAACATGCAAAAATCTTTTAAAAATAATTATTGAATTAAATGTTTCAGGAAAATAGAAGTTCATAAAACAAAAGGTTATTGATTTTCATTATTGCAAAAAGAAAGATTCTCCCACATATTAGAATGGTTTCACCCAACTTCTCATGTGCCACCTCTCGTTACCTGTCCATCCTCGGGACCCCAACCAACCCCCAACACGGACTGTTTGCTCTGCTCCCGTCAGGCTAGAGGTAAAGTCATATGAAATGCAAAACTAGTAGACTAGCAGCACAATACAGCTGATGGTATCACGCTCATACATCTCATACAACCGAGATGATGCCAAGAATATGCACAATTCTTTTTCCGCTATTCATACTTCTCCTTATGGACACCACTTGTAAATAGCTGTACCTAACCAGTCATGAAAACATGCACATTATCTGAACCTCCATGAGCAGTTGCACATTCCTGTTGTTATCTTGCACATTATTGTAGGCATCTGTACATAATCTACCAACTTACAGTTCATATCTGCGCTCTGATACTTATTTGATGTTTATACCTTGCTCTATGCCCTATCTTAGTATTTTAAAATACTAAAATATTTAAAATTGAGCAGCATCACCACAAGATTCTTCACTGACACCTATCACTACTTTCCTATTAGACAAGTCTGAGGTGTCTTGAGGAATCTTATCAGAAAGAGCAGAAAAATATTAGTGATGTTAGCAAGTAGATGAGGTTAAGTTGCACAAAACAATGCGCAAAAAGGTGAATTGGCACAAGATGAGCGTTACCTGGTTGTAGCCACCCTTGTAAGGAGCCGGCCGGTTGTAGCTGCCTCCTGACGACTGGCTGCGGTAACCGGAGCGGGAGTCGGAGCCGCCGTCGCGGTAGCCGCCGCCGTTGTTGCCCCCCCAGCGGTTCTGACCGTAGCTTCCGCGATTGTAGCCTGACACAAGGAGATCACGGGCATCTTGTCATTTCTACAACTTTATGCCAGATACGCAGATTGCTAAAATAAGTCCTCACAAGTGGAACTGTCAAAATTAATTGATGAATCCACAATGAATGCATGTGTAATTATTCATTGGATATTGTCATCCTTCATGAAAACAGACTTTATCACTGACCAAACCGATTTAAATTTCCAAGTTTTGTGGGTACAATAATCAATTTAATTTTTAGTTTTGCAGTTTTTTAAATCAGTAAACAATACTAGATAAACACCAATAGTGAATAAACAGTAAATAGGGAAAAAAACAATTAGTCATTTTTCCCCCCAAAACACAACTTTTATCTTAATATTCAGGGAAAAATCGATAGGAAAATTGGTTATACAAATATTCGACAGAGACAGTCTTATACTAGTCCAAGCATTGTACTCATATTACTATTACATTTGTGGAGTAAGAATCAATCCAGAATAATCAAACAGAAGAATCCAAATTTAGACAGGGTTTCTGCAGGTATCAGTATATTTAATGCTTTTGTAATGTGGTGACAGAAATAATAGAGCTTTCTTTTCAAATTGAGATGAAATTAATCAGAACAGGAAGAAGCATTGTTGTATGCTTGAATTTTGTTAAGTATTACAGATATGTATTGTCATTATAATAATTTTCTGCTTGGCACATAAAACAACCTTTTGCTGAACTATGTTATAATAACTCCTTCACAAACCATTTTAGACCTTATGCCTTATTTTAGTTTTACGTGGATGCGTATTGTCATTTAGAATAATTTTCAGTCAGATGAGCCAGAAAAACTAGATGTTAAACTATTTTCTCGAGTTTTTGATATAAACAAATAAAAGACCACTACAAATGTCGTCCCGTAAATATCTAACGGGCTAATTTATCGCGTTTAAAACATCACATGACCGAATCCAGAAAACAGACGACATTGAAGAAAATATGTTTGACGTTAGGAGTGACAAAAAGGGGAGGAAAAAAATTAAGATTCATCACCTCTGTATCCTCCCCCGTCCCCGCTGCGGTTCTGATATCCGCCACCGCCGCCACGCGGGGAGTCGCGGCTGTCGTAGCGCGAGAAGCTGCCGCGGCCGCGGTACCCGCCCTGCCGGTTGTCAAAGCGCTTGTCGGGCGGCGGGCCCGCCTTGCGGCCCTCCTCGTTGTACTGCTTTACCAGCTTCTCTGCGTCTTCGCGCTGCAGCTCCACATAGGTGACCCCCTCCAGGAAGTCGCACGCTTCCGGCAGGCTGAAGTTGGCTTTTGGGAGGGGAAGCCCATGAAGGGGGTGGAGAGGAGGACAGAAAAGGGGTGGGGGTGGGGGGGTGTAGTGAGGACAAGAGCAGCCACACCACAAAAAGACAAAAAAAACAAAGAGCAGACTAATTAGTGTCACGTAGAGGAGGCGGAAAGAGCACAAAGATTAAGTGACAAGGAGCAAACGTTCCCTCCGTGGAGGCAACATTTGAGTAAACGACAAAGGAGAGAAACGGGGGCGGGTGGGCTAAGAATGACTGCTGCAAACCAAGAGAGCTACGGTGAAGTGGGAGAAAATTAAAACCAACGGTAATCCAGTTTACAGGGTGGTGCCAGGAATATTCATGTTTATAGTTTCCTCAATTAGACGTTCAAACGCTCAATAGAAGAAAACTTGCAACAATCGCTTTGATGAATGGTAAAAGATCTTTTTTTTTTTTTTAAAAATGTATCGGAAGTGCGTGTGTTTATCTGTTGAAAACTAACAACCGGGGTTAATCTTAGCTGCCGACATACAGTAAGTCTGGAATATCAAATTTATGGCCAGTTCTGGCCCGCAAGTGGGTGTATTATGGCCCACAAGATAATTTTATAATGTCAAGTATAAAAATTACCAGAATTAATTTTTTTTCTCAATAAATGATAAACTATTTTTTTTTTGATTAATCATGTTATTTTTTCTCATTAACATATCATATTGTGATTGTACTATTTTGAACAGTATTTAAAAAAAAATTCTAAGTTGTTGTTTTAAAGATATAAATATATACCATGATTTCATTGGTCCGGCCCACTTGAAAATAGATTCTTCTTCAAGTGGAAAAAAGAAATTTAGGATTTTTTTCCAGAGAGAAAAATGGTCATATTAGGTAATGTTTTGTCAGATAGCTATAAAAATATTTACAGTACCAAAAGAATGCCTTCAAATTAGCATAAAACCTTTGTTTCGAAAAGGAGTGCATCTACACTTTTGTTAAGTCTGCTACTTGAGAAGCTCTCTGATTGGCTGAATAGTTTCCATTGGGAAGATCAAACATTAAACTTGCACAGTCTGAAACTCTCCAATAAAAGGCATGTTGATAAGTATCGATACATGAGTTATTATTATTATTGTTGGTATTCAAGGTTTGAATTTTGGGGAGAAAAATCCGATTCAATTCAGTGGGATTACGATTGGTAATTACACGCAATGAGTTGCCTGCTCTTATTTCACATGTCAGATTTGTAAATGTGGCATTCCCTTCAGACCGCTTTCAAAGACAATTCAATATGGAGCGCCATGTATTTTCAACTGGAACTTAAGAAAAGCCAAAAAATGGCAAACAGCTGGGGATATATTACACGGGGGAAAAAAACGTTTGGATGGATAGTTAACCGCCAATTTAGCGGGGATTACTGAAAGTGAAATTAACGGGATTAGGCCACTACTTAGTTTGCAGCACATACTAAAAGGCAAAAAGAGGATCATTGGAAGAGAGAGAGAAAAAAAAAAAACTTAAAAAAAACAAATGTCCGGTTCTGATAAATTAGTGGGGGCAGGGGGAATGGAAAAGGGGGTATTTGGGGGGGGACATCTTCCAAGTTTGGATTTTTTTTTTTTTACACAGAAAAACAAAAAGTAGATCTGGTGTTTTGTTGCTTGTATCCACAGCAGTCCTACCTTTCATTTCTAACACAGCATGATCGGGCACATCCTTCCCCTGCTCATTGGTTTGCTTTAATGATCGCTCTTTAAAATCCTCGTCCGTGGGACAAATTACAATAGCCTTGCGTTGAAAACCCTCAAAAGGACGCATTTTTCGTCTCCTGGCTGATCCATATACATTTGTCTAGCAATGGCGACAAGAAAGAGGTAGAAGCTTGTTTGTTATTGTTTTACTTGCAAAGGCGTTCCGCTGGAATGGGAAGCTGGAACCCTGCAATCATCAAGTGACACAGGTTTGTTTGGCTGGGATGAGGCTACGGGTTAGCTCGGTTGCTAGAGGCCGCGTCGCTCGCCAGGCTTACCTGCAGTGTCCGCCGCCTGTCCTTCGCGCCGGGTGGCCCGATAAAGGGAAAGGGGGGGACCCAGAAAAGAATCACGGCTCGTTTCAATAACACCGCATTGCCCTTTTGAACCATGTTAGTGAGTGAAGCAGTTTGAACGTGAAAACGTAAAATAAGTCGCCATGCTGGCAAGATACCTTAGCGATTGGTTAGCGCACGTGAGTCAAACAAAATTCTAAAAACATTTGTATTGATTAGGTGTAAAAGCATTGTACCATTAGCTGAAAAAAATGTAAGGCAAAGATCAGTATTACACTTAATGTACTGTCCTGACAAATGGTTTTCATGTCATTATTACCATAATTCACCAAATATAATTTTGGGGTCAAATTAAGGTATTTTCTCTGTTACGGTGTATAAGAAGCACTGACACTTTGGCAACAACGTAAAAACTATAGCACGGCAGAATGAACCTCATCTTTTGTAAACCCTTCATGGTTTTTTGCGTTCATGTCTATACCTTGTAGATTTATTGCATGTTAAGCGTGTTTCAGATTGCGCACATTTTAGCGGTCAGTGAGCGCCTCGCCGGTGGAACTTTGAATGTGCTCGAAGTTGTTTTTCATTTTCCTAGCGATGCAGCTCAAGTTCATTTAACCGTGAATACCCGCAGTTAAAAAAAAAAAAAAAAAAAAATCAATTAATAAACGAGTCAAACGGAATACCTTTTAGTGTTCTCTCACCGGTGCACTCTTCTTTGAATCAGCTGGAGACATCCTAACTTTTACATAATCCTCTCCGTTTTAGTGCTATTCCTATGCGTGAACAAAGAGGGACTCGGACGTTGGTTCAGTCTGCTCGCTTCTTTCATTGAAAATAATGCCGTAACAACCTCAGCTAACACAAGCCGCTGTTAGCTGCAACAGGCACTTGCTGCTAACAGCCAACTGACTTCCTCCTCTAGCTCGTCCCATTCCTGCAATTATTGTAAGAATACGGCCAGTATAAAAATACACATCTGTGTATCAAAACTTATGCGGATTAAAGATCAATCATCTCCAAATGGTGTTGAAAAAAAAAATCTAAGTTACGGTTTATAGGACACACCCATAAATTTTGGCTTTCATTTTTTGGGGAAAAAAAGTATGTCATATATTTAGGGAATTACACGAACTTGTTAATATGACCAACACTACATTAGCGGCTTCCATACAATTTGGTGTTACACCATCATCAGGGATCGACGAGTACTGATAGCAGGTATTGGTCTTAAGCTGTTACCTTCCCTTTAAAATACTCGCAGCCTATGATAAACTTCTAACTACAACTTAGAAGAATGGAAAATTGCCATTTATTCCATGAATTTTTAAGGAAAACGTTATCTTGGAACAGGTTAGCTTTTCTTTAAAATGATCGGTCGCAAGTGATATAAATACTTTGTATCGACGATTTCTCAAATTTCAGTATCGACGATTTCTCAAAAGTTGAGTATTAGTATCGGCCTGAAAAAATGCCCGAACCGGCACAGGAATTCTGTTAAGAACCGAAGATACAGCTTACTTTTTTTAAGCAAATAGACATTTGAAAAAGCTATCGGATCGATTTTACACACACACACACACACACACACACACACACACACACACACACACACACACACACACACACACAATTACCCAACGCAGGTCTCACGCACATCTTGAAAGTGACACTGTTCCTAATAAAACCACTACAAAGAATTCAATGACGAAAAGTGCCAGTATGTCACCAACAAGACTGAAGACAACACTAATGAGGCATTAGTGCACAGGACTGAAAGTTGGAAAAATTTGTAATGCTTTTTTTCAATTTTTTTTCGTTGCTATTAGCAAGCTGTGCAAATGTGTGTCATAGAATTAAATGAGTTTTCCTTCCTTTTTGTTGGTGTGTGTGATCAACTTTGACTGCTTTACGTGAAATAGAAGAGATGACCTATTCTGGCGTTATAAACAAGGCTTTCAAAATTGAGAATTGCAACAACTAAGAAAGCTTTGGCAAACGAGCAAAAACTTACATCGTTTTCACCATTTTAGGGAAGTTATTATTTTATATAACTTCCACAAATGCATATATTATTAGAATGGAAGACTCTTTTTTCCAACGTTTTGAACCCTGCAGCATTTAATAGTTTATTTCTGTGGGTTTTTTTCTGAACAGAGTCAAGTGGTTACCCAGTCTCGTCGCTTCTGATCAATGAAATACCCAAAAAAAGTCACAAACAATCCTAATATATAAAAGTTTGCAAAAAAGTACCTGTGTGAGCTATTTCTTTGCTAATATTCCTTTTAACAACAAAAGGGACCTGTGTAATTATCGACATTATTTGGAGAGGAAAAAAAAAATGATAAAATGGTATTTAGAGTAACTAAAAGTTAGTCAAATTGAATGCAAATATGCCATTTAATTGATAAGGTTTAATGACTATATTTAGCTATTGCGGCTTTAAATCAAATGCATATCGGAGTCCGGAATTTACGGAAATCACCTGAGGTACTTTAAGTGGACAATTAGTATGTAGTCCGTATTATAACAATATAAGTTGGAAACATCTGACTTAATTTGCACAATTGACAAGCTTTTTTCAAAACAAGCAGAGAATACACTTATTTAATTTGTATTATTTTAAAAATGTTACATCAACGGCACAGCGGCTTTTTAAAAAAGACCGGCGTTAGTAGCGGTAAAACATAATAGCAGCGAATCGTAGTTACAGGAGACAAACCTGCCATAGCATTGAGATAATTCCCGCGATACAATTTGGCAGGAAGAAAGAACAAATCTCATCGTGGTTAACAATAATGAAGCAAAATAAGATCATATAACTTGCACTAAGAAAGAATACGAAAACATTAAGCCCTCATGAACAAAGCTTAACACGGCTTGATCGAGTTTAAGATGATGGGTCCCCCTCAAACCCCCTAGACTTACCTGGACTTACCTGGTTTCCCATGGAGCTCTTGTCCCACTTGACACGACAACACAGATAAAACTCACCTGCGGATACTCACGTCTCCACGGAAACGTCGCCATCTGACCCTACCTACCTTTGCCGAGCCCCCGCTACCAAGGACCTGAAAATCTCAACGCTGTTAGTCACTACTTACCTTGGGGGTCAATTCATTAAAACACACACTCAACAGTTCCATGTATCTCACTTCTACTTATGAAAACAGCTTTTAAAGTGAAAAAGCTCTCTCTTAGCAATTAGCAACAGAAGGTGTTTTTCTTACTCACCAGAGTCAGAGCTTACTTGTTTCTCAACATCTTTACAATGTCATGGTCTACTTGTACATTGTCGCAGTTCACAAGACAAACAGTATTGTATTATGACAGGAGATAGCAAGTGCAAAAAATGTATATAGCGAGGGATGACAACATGAAATAAATAATCTGTCACTTTGGTTTACAATACAAGACAAGCAAAGTGACAAAAAGAGGGTGAGATTCAATGCGGCTTGTACTACTTCTACAATACACAGAGCCCCCCTGAAAAATAAATAGATATTCCATTAGAGAGAGTCATCATTGAGTGACGGTTGCGAGTGTCGACAGTGTGCGCGCGGCCGCCAGTACGCTACCTGGTCCAGAATGTAATTGCGTCTCTTGCGTGCGGCGATCTCGATCAAGCGGTTCAGACACTGCGTGGCCTGTTGGATCAGGACGTCCCAGCGGCCGGCGTAGTTCCTCTGGCGCCGCAGGCCCATCATCTAAACAACGCAGCGCCATGTTAAATGTGCGTGGGAAAAAAATAAATAAAAAATGATAGAAATCTGATGATTGACAAAAAAGTAGTAATAAGAATGCATTTTATCAATAGAGTGAAACGAGTGAGGCCGACCAATATCAGACCACCATCTCCGTGAGGAGACGCCTACCAATAGCAGACCAGAATTGTAGTGACGCGTTGCAGGGAGGCAAATGTGATGGCGACTGAAAATAAGTGTAATTACCTAAAAACGCCTGCAAAACAACACAAATACAGCCAAGCCTCAAGGGTCATGACAGTTGTTTTTGTCGCAAAACTGGGAAAATACCATAAAGGGGGGATGAAAAATAACTCAATATTCCACATCGCAACATGTAAACAACGTAAGCCAGGGATGCTGTAACACGGGGGGCCGTTGTTTTTTTTTGGGTGGGGGAGAGTTGTTTTTTCGAGCTTACTGCATTCCACTCACCTTCATCTTGTCCATGATGGCATTGGTGCCCAGGATGTTGTACTTCTTCTCAGGGTTGGTCTCAGCATGCTTGACAGCCCAGGTGGTCTTTCCACAAGCGGGCAGGCCGACCATCATCAGAATCTGATAACAAGCACACCAAAAGTAGGAGTCTCAATTGGAGTTGGCACATTTGCACCAATTAGGGGCTAGCTGCCATGTCTGTTTTGATAACACACACACTTTTTGGGGCATTTGATTAAAACTAAATCATATGTGAGACATGTATTTTTAAGGTTAATTTAAGATGACTTTGAAATGGGTTCTATTCCATGACAGTTGACTGTCCCAATCATCTTGTTTCCTACATATTCATACCTATAATTAATTAATAATTGAGGTTTGTTAAAGACTTGCAAGAATAATTGTCAAATCAGGAATAGAAAAAACAAAAATAACCTCAGCCTTTGTTAGTTTTGCAAACTCCTACCTTTAACAGTAACTTTTTTTTTTAATAAAACATAATTACAGAAATTAACGATTTTCAACAAGAACCCTGGGCTATGTCAAATTGCTACCTTATTTTTCCTTTGATTATGAACAACAGTAACCATGAATAAAAACAGCGGTGCAGGCAAAAACATCGTCCCAATTCTCAAAATGCTACCTTCACTTTTTTATGCCATGTGGTAAGCATGAAAACAGTTCCTGTCCTTGTTCAGGCAGAGATGGATATTGCATTTTCCACAGCGCACATGGGAAAAGTATCCTGTGCAGTGCCTGCACCTTTGGCGCTTTTCCCAGGATGGAAAGTGGTCCAGCATTTCTCTTCTGACATCTGGAGGTTGATGTCAGAAGAGATCTGACATCTACAGTTGAATCATGCTTTGCTTTATACACACCCGCCAGGATCAGCAGTCCCAGGTACGCACGAAACTCCTGCACTGTCAAATTGGACCATCCTCTGGTGGTCCGCTGCCCTTGAAGATTTGTCATCTTGACTATGGTGTCCACGATGTTGTCATTGAAATAAAGGTTGAAGGCGGTGGCCGGGCTGCTGATCCTGGCGATGGCGTAGCAAGAGGGACCGGGAGTTGGAAGCTTTGGAGGTACAAAGTGTCCGGCCACTTCACTGGTCAACGACCAAATGATCTTTCGATTTTTTTACTTCCAAGTTATCTTCTGCTCATCCGCGTCATTGTGATCGTCTTGTTCTTCTTCTTCTACTTCCTCCTCCTCATCCCCACAAGTATCCCCGTCTTCATTGGAAGATTCACTTGTATAATTTGGCTCTCATCCGCAGATGCGTCGGCAGACTCGGAAAAAAACCTCACCTTCCTCCACGATAGCCGCTCTCGCCTGCATAGTAGAAAATTTGCCTGCCATCTTTGTATGTTGAATACCGGGTCCGATGGATGCCGGCGAAGCGACCGGTTATCAAGGTCAAGTAGAATGTCACTATCCAATCCGATGTCGATTGGAAAACAAGTCTCAAATGCTCCTCAAATAGATGTTGAGATACCGACATTAACGTTGTCCGCCCCGTCTCGCTCAAACAAACCGATACAAACGTGCATGATTTTATTTTAAATAATAAAATATGCAAGCTTGCGTGATTTCAAATAATGAAAAATACCAGCAAGCGATTGCAACATGATTTTCCTGCAAAGAATGCTCACGTGAAAAGTGAAAAGTAATTGCAAGAAATGTGTGAACGTAATGTCTTCTAAGAACACGTTTACACACGCATCTAATGAAACGCACGGCAAAATACACAACTTGAAAAAAGTGAGACAAGCCTAGCTGCCAATTGCCCACTCACACAGAGTAACTCCAAAAAGAACCGTGCTGCAAATTCTAAACTGTTGCACCATGGCGCTCTAATTTTTCAACTACAAATGGTTATTTTTCCAACTTAAACCCCATTCTAGTTCATGCTTTTTTCATTGCATTTTAAACTTATTTGTTATATAACATTTTATGCAGTTTTTTTCCACCACGCTGTTGAGCGGTGGTCGAGATAAATGAACAGAAATTTCAAGGATGACCTGTGTGTTACTCCTTATGATGATGGCACCAGAGACCAGTTAATAGGTTTTCTTGTCATAGTGTCAAAACTTATATGGAAACAAAGGCTTGCTTCAAACCAGTGAGAATGTAGTTGAACTTTAACATTATTTAATCCAGGGGAGGTTTCACCTCTAGTGATATTTTTGCCCAATGCTTTCTCTGGTTCAGTTGAAGAAAACATAGCTCCCCAAATAGAAACATAAAAACAGCCTGTGTCTTACCTCGCATTCGTTTTTGCTGGCAGGTCCCTTTGTGCCTCTTATCTTCTGTTCCAGGGCCACGCTGTGAATGTAAGTGAAGCCGCTGGGCGGAGGGAAGTATGGCTGCTTTTGTCCAAAGTTGAACTCCACAGCGCAGTTCTTCACCAGAACGTGGGGGAAAAGCGCACGGCCCGCCAGTTCTTCCTTGGTGGTCGTGAAGGCTACGCCCAGGTCCACGCCATTCTTGGAGAAAGTCATCTGTACTTCTTCGCCTTGGTCAAAGTCCTGACAATATCATGGCGGGTGTTAGCTTTTTTTTGGGCATACCCGCTGATGTTTGACGTTGTTGTCACTTACAATGTAGCAGCCGATAACATCATTTTCTCCAAATCTCTCTCCATAATCTGCAAATTTACAGTCGCTCGATTTCTTCCCGGTTCCTCCATATCCAAAAGAAAAGGGCTCCTCTCCTACGACGAGAAACAAGGGCAGTTTGAATGAACAGCTGCGGATTTGGCTTTGAGGCTTATTTACACCACGTGGTGGTTGCTCTCACCAAGCTGAGTGCTGCTGTGGTTGAGTGACCATCCGATTCGAACCACATGCGGATCCGGTTCCGAACTGGGAAGGTGCTTGACAGGAATTTCCTCATTGATCTGAAGGAAAAGAGAAACGTTGAATTTGGCCCTTACTTGATTAATTCATCTGTTTAATCTGATTGATCAATTAATTGGATTAAAAAAAATCTTTGTTTAGGGTCTTTATTAAGAAATGGACATTTGTTCAAACTGACAGCGCAAAACATAAAAAATGATTAGTATTAAGATTCATTACTGGTCCGTGACGAGGAAAAAAAAAAAGGCAACATTTTTAATGTGTTTTCCAAAGCAAATGTAGATTTTTAAAACACCCTTTCACAGAAAGATCAGTCTGCTTTAATCTATAACTGAATGAGGATATTTACTATCCAAAATAGTTGCAACTAGCCTACAGGCAGGTGATTCATGGGAAACGGCGAGCACAATATGTCTTCGACTGCAAAGTTTTTCAAACTTGAAGGTGCATTTACATTTACCCCTTACAGGGGAGAAATTCTGCTGAAGTGCAGAAATAAAAAAAAAAGCTGAATATTCTGATAGTTCTTTAGAAAAAGACAGTATCAATTTTTGACGCTTACCTTCATCTCGTAGCACACGCGTCCGCAGTTGACCCCATGGGTGGCCCGCGCCCCAGCCCACAAGTAAGCGAAGCCTTCGATGGTCAGCGGGTAGCCACTGTAGCGATCTCGGGACACTTTGAAGTGCAGATCACAGTTGTCTGAAAGCAAAGTGATAATTTAGTGAGTATCCTTTAAGGGAATATATAAATGAGCCCCACCTAACACTTACATGTATCGATAGTAACAAGAGTGTCATCAATGTTCTCTTCTTCATCTTCTGCTGGCGGCTGTGGCGTGCGAGACCTTAAGAATAGAGAAACATTTTCATGGTTAGTTGTAACAACATTGATAACACTGTAACATTAACAGAATTTTGAGACAATTGGCTTACCATTTAAAACCTAACAAGACATTTTTTAACAATTTTGTAAACACTAACAAAAGCAAAAGAAAATCAGGAAAAAAAGTCACTTTTTCTATTCTGTACTGGGACGCAGTAGGTTTTAAAACGATTTGTCCATCAACTTCTACCCTTTTCTTAAGACTGAAATTGCTTTATTGATCACATATTTAGCATACCTGCAAATAAGTCACAGAGAAAGTCTGACCATTTTGCTATGAAATGTACAGCCAAGGCATCAGTTTCATTAGTATTAAAAGCATGAAAAAAAAAATACTAGTTGAAGAGGAATATAACGGTTAGCCGCCGTAACTTTGGCTAGCACTAAACTGTTTGCTGCTAAGTTTAAGCGGCTTGCAACTACTAGCAAGGAAAGGCAGGAACTGTTCTGAGTGAAGCTTCATCTGTATCAAAAATTGTTTATATTGTGGTTGGTAGGAAACAAAGCTGGGCTCGTCAAGCCCAGCTGGTTGAAAGGAGCACCCCTCAAAAGCGCATCATAAAGCACACGCCAAAAATGCACAACAGTTTCTTATGGTGCCCATTCTGTCAACGATGGTTTGGTAGAAAAGGTTTTACTTGATAACTGGCCCGTGGATCAAAGGTTGGGCATTGTGCTATCATCAACCACACCATGAATAATGGAAAAAAAAAAATATTTTTTTGGTGAGTGATCCATGCATGCATGACACCACACTGAGAGGCTTATAGGATCACAGCACGGAACAACCACGTATTTTTGTTTTTTTTCTAAGGTATCTCACAAGTTTGACTATCTCCCGCCTACACAAGCAAATGATGAATGACAAAGGAATGTTACGTGATAATTTATTTACAAACAACAATTTGTACAATCAAAAAAAACAACTTTGAAGGTGTTACAGATACTGAACATAATCCTGTCACAAAAATAAGGAATTGGCTTTTCACATCTACTCACAGTAGTTCTGTTTGGTGTGGTAAGCAGTAAAACATTCTCCTGGATGCAAGGCCACACAACAGCCTACGCACCACATTCGTGTATCTTTGCGCAGGCCTCTGCGAGAGCAGACCCGGCACCTTTTCGATCTCTTGGTTGGATTTGCGGTGGGGCTCGATTTCCTCATGTTTTCGAGTTTGTGTCTGCCAATTTGCCCGTCCAGTCTGCTGTCTGGATCGCTTCGATAGGGTGCCCTTTTCAAACCAAACTTTGCGCACGCCTCCTTTTTGGCCTGGGGCTGCACATGCTGCTTGACCGTCCAGGATTTCACTACACTACGCATGAACTCCAAGAGGGATTTACAGTCCTCTGGGTGCCTGGCTCTGTAGATGACGTGGGCATTGAACATGCATATTTGGAAAAGATAGGCGACAAACTTCTTGGGCCAGTTAACCAGCTTTCGGACAAAGGGGTAGTATGCCATGTTTTTGTCTAACTTATCCACCCCATTCATGGAGGAGTTGTACGCGACAACACACTCGGGCTTGAACGTGGGACCCTCGTCGGGGTATCCCTTCGGAAACCCTTCAACTTTCTGCATTTTATCTTCGTGGCATGTAGTCACCAACTGTTTGTCCTGCCAAGCGACTACCATCACCCTCTTATTGTGGCGAGCAACCTTCTCGTCCACCCTAGAGTTATTCTTCGTTACTTTTGAAAAGATCCCGGGTTGGCCCCTGTTCTTCTTCAGCGTTCCACAGACATTGGTTTCAGCATTCAGTAGAAGCTCGCACATTGCTATGGAATTGTACGACTCGCTCATATACAGAGTATAACCATGACCTGGTAGACGATCAAGAAGAGAGAAGACTATATCCGCCATTGTAAGAGCTTCCCTAAGATCAGGCAGCATATTGAAACAATACCCGGTGGCAGAATCGCATAGTATGTACGATTTGATTCCATATTTAACACGCTTCTTTGGGTTGTAAGCTCTGAAGGATACGCACCCCCGCCAAAGCATCATACCCTCGTCAATGCAAATGTTTTGCCCTGGTTGATACATCTCCTTGAACTTTTCCACAATGTAGTCCAACACTGGGCGGACTTCATACATTTTGTCAGTATCATCCTGTAGCAGACTATTGTTGTAATTAAGGAACTTCCATATAACCTGAAATCTGTTCCTTGGCATGGTCTGGCCAAAATGGGGCGTTATGTCTACCTCATCTACACTCCAGTATAGTGAGATGGTTTGCTTTTTGACATAACTGGTGAGAAAAGTCAGTCCAAAGAAGGTTTTCAGTTCTGGGACGGAGACTGGTTTCCAGGCAAAAACTCTACTATGTGGCTGACTCTTGGACTGTGTTTGAAAATACTGAGTGGCGCAAAGGTTGGTGTGATCTGCTATAAGTTGAAATAGCTCGTCAGTTAGGAAGAGCTCCAGGAAGTCAGCTGGCAGATTGGAATCCAACTCTGCGGCAGTACTCCGAGGTCCAGGAGATGCTGTGAAGGTGAACTTGTTTGGTTGCCAGTTATGCTCATGCCAGGTACCGTCTTCCTCATGATCTCTGCTCTCTTCAGTATCTGTTAATTATACACACAAAAGCAAAATCACCGTTAGCATTTAAATATTTTGTATTGCAATGGTGACAGTGAAGGAAAAATCTTTTTGTACCTTCTTCCACGCCGTGAACTGATGTCGGACTGAAATCACTGCTTGACGCACGACTGCAAAATATAAACATGGAAACAATTACCATAAGAATTTTTTTTCCCTATAATGGAATGTGCAGATTTTTTTTTTTACCTTTCCTCTTCAGACTGCCAACTGGATGGAGACCCCTGCAGGAGGCACGATCTGTGTAAATTGAAAATTCCTTCACATCAGTATAATGTTACAGTATAAAAACAAGTGAAACTAAATTACATTTATGAGACTTTGACAAAGGGCAGAAGGGGGGATTGCTTTGATCACTCAGTGATTCCTCCTTATCCCCTTTGTATAGTAGGCATGGGCTGGTTACCTGTTTTAAGGTATACAGCCGCATAAAAAAATAAATAAAAAATTCCGGTTTTAAAACAGCTGCAAATGCAACAAAATTTTTATTATCTTCACCATACAAACCACATCCATAAGAATTTTGTTTCATCTCCTTCTATAAAAAGGTTGAAATTTTGGGAAGGTATATTATGGTGATTTGAATGCCACCCAAAGAGATCAAAATTGAACGATCATCAGTGGGATTGGCAGTTTTTGTTACTGTACGGCAATGAACGAATGGTGTAGGCCAACTTCGGCCATTGAGAAGCATCACCGCATCTTGCTAGCTAAGCTACTTGGATGCAGCAGCCAGCGCGGAGACTTTTTAAAGCACTTTAGGTGCATTGCGGTAAACATTTGGATCCAAATTGGGACATTTTTTGCTCTTCTATGAGAACAACCGTATTTTAGGACTATAAGACGCACCAGATTTTAGAGTGCAGGCGCAATCAACAAGCCCAGTTTTTTTTTTTAATATAGTGGGTTGGAAGGCCAATGGGTGATATGACACTGAAGTGCAGATTAGGAAAACAAACTGGTACAGGAAATGAAATTCTTGACCAAGGGAGAAAAAAAAGCCTTATGAATCGCAAAATATGGTAACTGCAACAGCGGAACACCTTTGCTTTGTTTCCTTGTATGTCACATTCTGATACTGGCCCATGCCTCTATCAAAGCAATAAAAATGAGCTTGCTAACAAGCTAGTTCTTACCTCGATTCCTTTCAGGAGCATCTGTGGATGAGGCTTGGCTGCTCCCCGTTGATCCAGACGGTAACTACTCATCTGACGAATCCGGGTCGGGTTCGCTACATTTATTTGACCCGGATTCATTAGACAAGCTGGGCTTTGGTAAAATCTGCCGCGAGCTATGTTGACTCACGGATGATTTGTTTGTTTTTTCTTTTATTTTAAATGAGAAATATCTTTCAACAATTTGTCCTGTCATCCACACGGCCAAGTACTGCCGCCTTGAGGCTTAACATGTCTGGAAATGAACAAAAACCCATGTATGCAATCTGGTGTGGCATTTTTATTTTTCGTTCAAACAAGGCAGTGGACAGAACTGAAAACATTTTAAGGCAATATTGGCAGTGAGACAAGCACTAATATAAAACTGTGGCTTGCATTTAAAAGAGCCACATGGGGAATGACCATGAGGCCCCAGTTATGAACAAGCCTTTTTTTTTTGCTTTAGCACTGTGGCTTGGCCCAAAAGGTCACGAGCCAGACCAAACGGGTTCAAAGACAGTGCTAAAAACCTTTTACTACAGTAGGTATGGGCCACACAGTGATTTTGACACTTTCTTTAGTTTAGTGACATCTCAAACACGTTAACAATCTTTCCCTTCTATTAAACATGAACAAAATGTGTTTGATGGGAAGATAATTAATGCACGCAAAGAAAGCATGGGAACAGCAGCATTTTAACAATCTGCATCTATACATTTTTGGCTATTTTCATGAAAGTTTGTGTGTGCATAAAGCATGGCCACCAACATTTTACCAGTCGGCATTTTTTTGGGGGCTATTTTCATGAATGTGTGTGCACGCATGTGTAAAGAGCAATAACTGCAAAATCTTCCAACATTTCACCAAATGTTTACTAATATGATTATTATGACTGCGTGTGTGCCCAATAGATGAGTTTTGAGTGATAGCGTGTAGCACAATGTCCTGGGTGCAAGGGGATATGACAAGATTTGCACATCCATCTGGTTTCCCTGCGCTGGCCATTGCGTGTGCAAACCCTACATCGTCTCGTAGGCTTTGTCTTCGACTTGGTGGGCTTGATGGAAATAAGTTTGTGGCTGGCAAACTGTCCATCCAGCCTGCTTTCTGGGTCGGTATAACATGACTTGGCACTTGGCACGTAACGCGGAGTTTTGTGCTTGTCCTCTTCATCTTCGTTCATCACAAGTCTTGTCCAGACCTTCACCACCTGGCGCATGAAATTAAAAAATGACGAGGGTTCCGCTGAGTTTCTGGCTCTGTAAATTACATAGGCGTTGAACATGGTCACTTGGAAGAGATAGGCCACAAATTTTTTTGGCCAGTTGGGCGTCTTCTTCATGAAGGTGTAGCACGCAATGTTTTGTTCCAATTTTTCTATCCCATTCATATATTTGTAGTATGCAACAACACAGGTTGGCTTTTCTATGGCAACTTTTTTTGAGTGTGCCTTCTGCAACACCACTGTCTGCATCTCATTTTGATGGCAGGTTGTCAGCATCTTCAGCACCCGCTTGTTGTGCCAAGCCAAAACCATCACCTTCTTGTTGTGCAGGGCCAATGTTTCGCCAACCCCCAGGCTGGACTTATTCGCCTCTGCGATTGCTTGAGGTCCGCACCAGTTAGCCCTGAGTGTTGCACACAGGTTGATGCGTTCTCCCAGTAAACGATCACAGAGCTCTCCGGAATAACACACATTTTCCATGTAGAGGGTATGGCCATTTCCTGAGAGACGATCAAGCAAATTGAAGACCGTGTCTGACTGGATACCAGCTTCACCAACATAGGGCTGCATATTGAAGCAATACCCCGTTGCTGAGTCACACAAAACATAAGATTTTATGCTGTAGATTACAGTCTTTGAATTGTGGTCTTTACATGGCAAGCGCACACGCCACAGCATCCTTCCTTTGATACAAATGTTCTGTCCAGGTTGAAATAATTCTTTGAATTTCTCGAGCAGGTGATCTAACACGGGGCGAACTTCATATAATTTGTCAGCTTCATCCACATTGTCGCTATTGTTGAAATGAAGGAACTGCCAAATTATTTGGTACCGGTTCCTTGACATTGTTGCGTTGAAATGTGGAGTACAATCATCCCCATCCGAAATCCAGTATGAGGCAAGGTTTGGCTTTGGTACCAGGGCAGTAAGAAAACAAAGTCCGAAAAAACGTTTCATTTCAGCGACAGACACTGGCTTCCACGTATTCTTTCGGCTGTACAGAAGCCCATCTGAGTGCACCTGGAGGCATTGTCGAGCATATAGGTTGGTCTGATAAACAATTTGTTGGAGCAACTCGTCGGTAAGAAAAAGCTCCAGGAAGTCTACTGGATGGCTTGACTTCAAGGCAGTTGCAGCACCCCTGGGTCCAGCAATTGAGGTGAAGGGGAATGTGTGTGGTTTCCAGCTAAATCCATGGCACTGACAGTGTTTCTTGTGACCTTGTGAAGGAATGTAAACCGGTTAGCATGAAATATATACATGTAAATATGCACATACATACACAGTGGACCCCCGTCATACGACATTAATTCGATCTGGAGTAGAGATCCTTAGGCGAAATCGTTGTGAGGTGGGCAATAGAAACCTATCGTAATTAGCTAATGCTAGCAAAACCCCAGGTAAAAACATTAAAACGTTATATTCATATCAAAAATTAGCAACAACATATATAATGTACAGTATATTATCAAATATTATAGCTAAAAACTACATAAAGGAAAAATATAATTGTATTTACCTTTATAATGGTGTGAGCTGGTAGTGGGCGGAGGCAGATCTATAGCACTTCATCTTCACCTTTTTTACTAGAATCACTTCTATCATTGCTTTCTGGCACTTTTCTTTTGGAGAAGTTTTTATCCAAAGAATCCTTTTCCTCACGGCGACTCAAAATATTTCTAAAATGACTCATGCACCTGTCATGAAGAGCGTCCATGATACGACCTGTGAAAATTTTGTCTGGGTGGTGTTTTTCAACGAACCTAGTAAGGTTTGCACACCAACTGATAGCTTTCCTTATTTCTGCCGATGTTGGCTCTTCTGTCTCCCCCACCTTCACGCCACCATTACAGTGCTGCTCCTCTTCAATGATGGCCACCTGCATGGCCTCCAACTCCTTCAAGTCTTCAGTCGTAAGCTCGTCCCTGTGCCCCTCGATAAGGTTATCAATGTCAGCCTCATTGACAACAAGGCCCATGGACCTCCCGAGTGAAATGATTTCCTTAATATCCTCCTCAAGGGTTGGATCATCAACAGCTTCATCATCGATTAAAAATTCGAACTCTGCAGGGTTGGGTTCTGCCACAACAGCCGGCCAGAGTTTCTTCCACGAGGAGTTCAAGGTGCGCTTCGAAACGTCATTCCATGCTTTCTCAATCATCTGCAGGCCTTGAAGTATGTCGAAATGCCCCTTCCAAAATTCCCGGAGGGTGAGTTGAGTACTTTCCGTCCCTTCGAAGCATCTTCTGAATAGATGCTTCGTGTAAAGCTTCTTGAAGTTGGTAATCACTTGCTGGTCCATTGGCTGGAGGAAAGAGCTGGTGTTCGGTGGCAGATAGAGAAACTTGATGAAGGAGAAGTCCGTATGTATGTTGGCATCGAGGCAAGGAGCGTGAGCAGGGGCATTGTCCAGTACCAGGAGACATTTGAGAGGAAGATTGTTCTCTTCTAAGTATTTCTTGACAGCAGGACCGAAGCAGCCGTTTAGCCACTCAATAAATATGGTCCTCGTGACCCAGGCCTTGTCATTCGACCTCCAAAATACCGGGAGCCTGTCCTTGATATTTTGTGCCATGAAAGCACGAGGATTCTCCGAGTGATATACCAGTAAGGGCTTAATTTTTAAGTCCCCGCTGGCATTTGCACAAAACGCAAGAGTAAGCCTGTCCTTCATTGGTCTATGGCCAGGACGTTTCTTTTCTTCCGCTGTGATATATGTACGACGGGGCATTTTCTTCCAGAAAAGGCCAGTTTCACCACAGTTAAACACTTGCTGAGGAATGTAGCCTTCTTGGTTAATTAATTTCACAAACTTCGTGAGGACTTCGTTAGATGCTTTCTTGTCATCCCAGACCCCCTCTCCATGTCTGGTGCCTGTTTGAAAACCAGTCCTCCTCCTAAAGCGATCATACCACCCATGGGAAGCCTTGAACTTTGGGGAGGCTTGCTGCGACAGTCCATCGCTGCCGTCTCTCTGGGCTTCTACGAGATCGCTGAAGATGGCGCTCGCCTTGCGCGAAATTACCGATTGCTTGAGTATCTCCCCAGCGATTTGCTTCTCTTGAATCCATAGTAGAAGGAGTCTCTCCATTTCGTCGTTGATTGAGGTCCTGCTACTGGCAAGAACAGTCATGCCCTTGGAAAACTTGCTTGCTTTAATGGCTTCCTTGTTTCTGAGAATTGTAGCAATCGTCGACTGGTTACGGCCATATTCCTTAGCAAGAGCAACGATGCGCAGGCCTTTTTCGTATTTCTTGATAATTTCCACTTTCGTTTCCATGGTAATCATCTTCTTTCTTCTCCTTTTAACAGCACTATGAATCTTGGGTCCCATGGCTATCGAATTAAAGATTGAATTAGGCACTAAAACGCACAATAAATAAAATACAAACACTCACACGAGATCAAGTCTTTACGAAACAAGCGAGATTCTGAACTGAGCAAGTGATGAACAGAGCGAGAGAGGCAGCGTCTCTCTTACCTCTGAACGTCATGTTTGAATTTTGCAATTTCTTTAGCCGCGCAAGAGAAGTTGTTGACGTAACAAGTGGATGGAATTAAAAAAAAAAACACAAAAAAAAACAAGCTATGGACGGCGTAACCCGGGGGTCCAATGTCTGTGCATATATACAATTAGTAGTTTTATGTTCATACCTTTTTCTTCCTGTATTCTGTCTCTGCCAACAGGAGTTTTTCTGCCCTTCCAACAGGGGGACTGAGACATTGCTATGTTGCTGGGAATAGCTGGAAAGAAAACTATTGCATCAATGTTTTTTTTTTTACATTTTAAGAGTACTAACTTTTTTTTTTTCTTAACTCTGCACTCAGTGTAACCGCGGAATGGAAAAATTGAACCGTAAATTAGCAGTAGTACACACCTAGCACATTTACAGAAGCATGACTGAATAGTCTCATCCGCCCAAAACATTATTTCCAGGAGATTCAACACTATAATACTGAACTAGTCCAATTGTGCTCACTATTTAAAGAAGTCAAATGTGACATGTTTGCTAGCTAGCAAGTTTGTGCTTACCTTTGTTATTTCCAGAAGTTTCAGGGGATGAATCTCTGTTGCTATCAGTGGACCAGTATCTCTTACGAGATGATTTAAAAGGAATCCACTCATCCGATGAAGCCCCCTGGGCAGTGCTGAATTCGCTATCAGAGTCTTCATCAAATGTCATTGAATCTTTTAAATAACGGCGCAAACCATTGCCACGTCCCGCCCGTATGCCTGAGGTAGTGGTAGCTTCTGAAGAAATAGACGCTCGAGTCTTTCGTGTTTTCACCACTTCCTTGGAATCCACTCTGTCATCTTTGTCTTCATCGTTTGGCCTACCACGAGACATACTTTGTTTGTTTGTGAGTTGCTTTTACCCCCAGAGGGCCAAATAAAGAAAAATATTGCAAACATTTTTTAACCATCTATATCCCTGGAAAACCCAAACTTAGAAAAACACACAAAAACTTTTTTCAACCATTCAGATGTTGTTGTAGGAGGCCATTGGAGAAGAAAATGAAGTGTTTTCAATTTTTGTTTTTGTTTTTACAGAAGTGTTGTAATGTTGCAACATTGGGAGAGAGGGAGCAGAATTTCCTGTAGTGTGAACTCATTGTCGGAACAACAATAGAGAACAAAGGACACATTTGCAGGCTTTTGCTTTTGTCCCAGAACATTATAACTTAAGAAAACAATCTCAGTCATGTTGTTATGAACCATCATTTATTTCAACAACAATGAAAATCACATTCAGTTACAATGATAGTCCCAGAAACAGTTCCTGTCCTCTGAAAAGCAGAGGCGAAGATTGCACTTGCTGCATTGGGTGTTTGTATAACCTGATCTGCAATTTCTGCAGCGTCCTCTCTTCACTTTTTGTGGGAAATGTCCTGTTTGGTCCTTGCGTACATCCAGTGGGGGGGGAGGGTGTCCACATGATTTCTTATATACAGGACAGTTTGAACCATCATCTGAGGATGGTCTCTTCCCAGCATTCAAGGGACTCCTTGCTGTCACAGGGCTTGAACTTGTGCTTGAAGATGGTCGTCCTCTCTTCGGAGTGTTGAGTGTTGTGTCCACCTGATTTGAACAGAGAAGAATCAATATTAATATTACATAATCAATAGATGTACATGTCAAAAATGCATGAAGATACAGGTCAAAAAATGGCAAAAAGCAGAAACAGATTCTTACCAGAATGAGCGAGGTTGCTAGCTGTGCCTGGAAATTTCTCATGTTCAGTATTTCCTTCTTTGGCATCCTGAGTGCTTTGCAGTCCCGCTTGTAGAGAAGCCATGCATTGACCACAGCAAGGTTGATGGTGTGCCAGAAGATGTACATGTACCAACGCCCGCATTTCAGGTTGAACTTGTGTTTTGATGCAAATGCATCCAACAGATCCACACCACCCATGTATTTATTGTAGGAACCCACAATGTAAGGCCTTTTAACATCAATGTAGGTTTTGGTGGCTTTGTCCCAACGTTGAGTCACCTCCACGGGTTCTGGGCCAGCGAAGGATGACACAAGTGTGACTGCACTGCTGTCATACCATTTGACAGCGCAGATATTGTGTTCCCGCTCCACTCTGTGATCAAAGCTTCCTCTACCCTTCTTCTTCAAGCTCTTCTCATCTTCAAGGTTGCAGTTAGGGAGGCGTACCTGCCTGGCTGTTCCCACATAGTGAATTCCATGCTCAAGGAGCTTTACTACCAATGGAACAGAGGTGAAGAAGTTGTCTGCGTATATCTTGTAGTTCTGATCCTTTGGAAGTGTGGAGGCCAGCTTCATCACAACATCACCTGCCAATCCAAGTTCAGATTTGACTCGTATTCCATTCTTGCTCCCTTGGTAGACTTCAAAGTCCAGCATCATACCAGAGATTCCAGCTCTCACCCACACTTTGAACCCCCATGGGTGTGGCTTCCCTCGCAGGTGCTGCTTGATGCAGCTGAACTTCCCCTTGAAAGGAATCATCATCTCATCCACAGAATTATGCTCTTCTGGTACCACCTGCAGGCATTTCTCTCTGAATGATTCAAGCCACGGTCTGAGTTTCCAGAGTTTGTCCATCTTTTCAGTGTCTGACACTGTTGAATTGTTCACAAAATGTAAGCTTGTCAACAGAGATTGGAATCTGTTGCGTGGCATCACATCAGCAACAGGGGAGATACGTATATTGTTGTCCCAATACATAGAGGTTCCCGCCATTTGTATCAAGCCCATCCTAAGGTACATCCCCAACATTTTCTGTATTTCCTTGGTATTAGTGTTGACAGATCTTCCAGTGTTTTGAACGCTGTACTCGTTTGTATTTGTTGCCAGAGCTCCAATCATTTCTTCTGACACAAACTTTTCAAAGTACTGTAGTGGTGTGTGGAGGACAGGTGCATCGTCTGTGATGGCCGGACCAGAGAAATCAGTATTGGGACTGATAAAATCCTTTTTTTTCCAGCAATATCTGTGACGGGACATGATGGGTTTGTTTGCCTGGGTTTGTTTGTCAGCTTGTGTGGTATTTTCTTTGTCCACACAGGCATCATCACCTGACTCCTCATCACTTGTCTCCATGTCATCCATCTCCACATCACTCTCTCCATTTAGGATGTTTTCAAGCACATCCTGCACACTGTAACGTGGATCTCTCCTAGCTGGTCCCATTCTGAAATGGAAAACAAAGTTAAAACAAATGTATACATAAATGGCACACAGGACAGAACTACAGGAACACAGACAGACAACCCTACTTATCATATGAAGTGCTTACACATTGCCCTGAGGTAACCTAGTGACTCATTTCACTGGTCACACAATGGCCAATTTGTGAACAGATTATAATTTGAACAGGAATTGCAGGATTGCATGTAGCCTCCAACGACACCTTGCATTCCTGATCGTTAGCAGCTGTTCCAAAAGAATGCATGACCCTCCAAGCATCTCCCACAACTTGTGACCGTGAATTGGTCACAGCTACTGTGACCATTGCTAGGAAGATTTCCTTAAC